>NW_028270167.1:10187693-10482693 GCF_037043375.1 Chiloscyllium plagiosum
CTGATCCATCACACTTGCTCTGCTGTTCAATAAGATCATGGCTGATCTTCTCCATCTTGTTCTCCAGCACTTTCCAGCACTAAGGTTACTTAGTTTCAAGAAAGTCAGTAAAAATAACCTGACCTGGTTCAATTTCTGTTTGTCACTGCAGAATAGCTCTGATGATAGAGACAGTGTCACCTGTGCAGTGAGCAGTGTCCATCCTCATGCTTCTTTGGAAAACCAGCCAGTGTGTCAGTGAATTCTTTGTTCTGTGCGTTTCTCATCATCAAGTGATTCCAGTAAATACTGGCGTGCCTTGAAGGCCTGATGAAGAGTCCTGCCTGAAACGTTGACTGTCCTGCTCCTCAGATGCTGCTTGACCTGCTGTGCTTTTCCAGCACCATGCTTTATTGACTCTCACTCTCCAGCATCTGCAGTCCTCACCAACTCTATACCTTATAGAATCACAATCAATGGGCTGGTCCAACCTGGGGTTTCCATCCATATCATCATTCTTCTAGTCAGAATGTTGCAGCTCCTGAAGAGGGTTCACAATAAGATGATGGGTCATTAACTGAATTATTTGCACAGGCCCCTATGACTGGATATCAGCATCTCAGTGGCTATTTGCATTTCCTTTGTTGTTCCCTAATTTGGTTGAAAGGTTCACTTGGGGAGTTTAATTCACAATTATTGTTGTTTTTAAAAGAAGTGTTCTATTTTTCCACTCATGTTTCCAGCATGTTGTTTTATTACCTCTTGTGTAATCTCAAGAAGCTAAGGAATAGGAGCAGGAGTAGACACATCCAACCTACTCGCCCATTCAACAATACCCGGGCTGATCAATCACAACCCCATTTTTCTAAACCTCGGTTCCCTTGATTGCCTCAGAATTTAAACATTTTGGTGGGACAGACTTGATGGGCTGAAAAGCCTCTTCTGCACTGTATGATTCCATGATTCTATGAACATGCTGAATTGCTGACCATCCCTCTGAGGTAGAGGATTCCAAAGATCCAAAACTCTCTGAGTGAAGGGATATCTTTCCAACTCAGATCAAGATGGCTGACCCCTTATCCTGTTCCCCAGTTCTAGAACCTTCAATTAGGGGAAACAAGTCTTTTTCAGCATCTACACTGTTAAGTAGATTCACCTCTCAGTGCATTTGTGAAAGCAGAGGTCATTAACCCAACACAACCTTTGAGAATTTGGTTGACATGCCAACGAGTATGGAGAGCAGCATTACAAAATGGCTTCCCCCTCCTCTTACGCTGCACTTTCATCTCCAGGAGGCGAAAGCCCATGAAGGTATAACCTACTTTTTCAAGTTCCTTTGTGGGATGTGGGTATGTCTGGCCAGATGAGATTTTACTGTCCATCCCTAATTGCCCTTGAATTGAATGGCTTGCTAGGCCAGGTCAGAGGGCATTTAAAAATGAACCACCCTCTCAGTGCCTGGAGTCTCACATCGGCCTGATCGTATAAGGGCAACAGATCTGCAGTGCTGTGCACAATATTGGTCACTTCATAACTAAGGAAGGATGGAAATGTGTTGGAAGTATTTCAGACAGACCTCTAGTGGGTTAGTTAGTTCAGCTGGCTGGATAGCTGTGTACAATGCAGGATAGTGCAAACAGCATAGGTTAAAATCCCAACTGGCTGAAGTTAAAATGAAGGAGTCTCTTCCCAACCTCTATCCCCTCACCTGATGTCTGGAGACCCTCAGGTTAACCCATCACCAGTCACTTATTTCTAATGGGAGAGCAACATTATGGCCTGGTAAGACTATGACAACTTTACCTTTCACCTGGGTTGGGCAGAATAGGTTGGGATTCATTAGAATTTAGAAATGGAAGAGGCGGCTTGATTGAAGCATACAATATCCTGAGTGAACAAAACAAAAATTGCAGGAAAAACTCAACAGGTCTGGCAGCATCTGTGGAGAGAAATCAGAGTTAATGTTTCGAGTCCAATAACCCTTCCTCAGAACTGGATCCTGAGGGGTTTTGACAAGGTGTGGAGTGGATGTATCCATTTTTGGAGACTCTAGTACTAGGGGATCATGGTTTGAGTGTAATTGCTGCTTACTGACCCTGAGAGCATATGCACTTGCTAAACAAAGAGTGACAGCTAATGACAGAAAAAGTTTCATAGAGGGGTATGTTAGATAAGAGATAAAATGTGTTAAACAAAGTAGAAGTTTTACTTTTTATTTTTAAAAATCAGCTTAATATTGTGCATGCATATGGGGAATTGGAAATAATCAGCAGTGAGAATGTGCAGTCAGTAATCATCATTGAAACATTGGTGTCATCAATTACATCATTAAACATAAGTGCCCCCTGTTGAACACAGAAATCAGACCAGAGAACCAATGTTTTTTTTTCTCTCACAAAGGGTCTCTTCCTGAAAATGTAGTGGAAGCAGAATCCTTGAATATTTTTAATGCAGAAGCAGATAGTTTCTTGATAAGCAAGGAGTTCACTAGGTTACAATCAGATCAGCCATAAACTTATTGACTGGCAGAACAGGCTTGAGGGGCCTGTTTGCTCCTTCCCTAACGGACACTTTCTGAACCAGATTTAACAACGCACAAATTCAACCAGCTGCCCTCCTAGCCTGTGGTCCTAAAGGAATAAACTAGTTCTCTCCATTACTACTCCAGCGACATTGCCACCATGTTAATGTCGCTTCTTCAGGTCAGAATCCAGCACCTCATCCAACTTGCCAAGTCATCACTTTGTGAGTAGAGTTGGCAAATATTTTGTGAAATATTTGAACGATGGTGAGTGGCCATTTCACACACTGGGGTGAAGCAAACTTCCAAAAGGCAAACTAGTTGGGGATATGATGGCATCATTACAATCTCCTCTCCTTCATGATGCTACTGTTGTTGGTAATGTTGTTGTCAACTTGTTTTGTACATGGCCCAGTGGAGTTTCTCATACGTTATGTTAATTAGCACCGGAACCCGGAGCAATGATGGCTCCCACAGGTGAATGCTTGGCAATTTTTATTCGTAATGCACACACAGTAAGGATAAGAGACAGGAGGACAGTTGGTATCTATGAGTCTGTAATCCACTGTGGCCTCAATAGCTTTAAGTGAGAAGAAACATAAAAGATGTCTGAAACATGGCATGTTCCCCTTGGGTGTCAATGTGCAGCAAAGTAATCTTCTTCATGCTCAAAGGCACTAGGGATTGAACCTATCTCAACGTCACCTGCAAAGTTATCATAGCCAGCTAGGGACATGTGGTGAGCAAGGCCTAAAGAATGAGTCACTTCAATTTTACTTCAGATATGTCAGGCCAATATCAAGCCCAAAGCTATCCAGCTTAATTTTGATTTGAATTTAACTCTTTTGTTTCTTTTATAATTCCAAATTTCTGCCAGTGAAGAACAGCACAATGTTTTTATCAGACTATTTCTGAAAGAGGCACGTGATCAGATAGCTGGTGGTAAATCAGACTTGGTAGGGTATTAGTGTAATGCAACCAGATTAATATGATACAAAGCACACACCAATTTTATTTCATTTTTTGATGAGGGTTGATAAGGTAGATGTGGACAAATCGCTTCCCCTTGTGGGAGTCTGGGACCAATGGGTATACACTCAGAATAATGAGTGCCCTTTTAAGACAGAGATGAGGCAGAAATGTTTCGCTGAGGATGGTGAACTTGTGGAACTCTTTCCCTCAGAGGGCTGTCAAGTCTGGGTCATTCAGTCCATTAAGTATGAGGCAGAGCTGGATTTCTAATCAGTGAGGAATCAAGGGTTATGGGGAAAAGGCAGCACTTGGGGATAAAAGAAATGCAGAGAATGCTGGAGAAACTCAGCAAGTCTGGCAGCATTGTTAAAGTTTCAAGTCGGGTATGAGTCTTCTTCGGACCTGAAAGGAATGGGAAAGTGGATACTTTAACAATCTTGACAAAGGTGGAGGAGTGGCATAGTGGTTTAAGGTCAGTGCAAAAGACAAGTAGGTTGTTAATGATGGTGAAAGAGAAAAAGAGATGTTCTATGCTCTATATGTTAGAATAATTATAAATTAAGGTGTGAAAGCAAGGGAATGGGTCCGCTCTGTTGAGAGCAAAGTAAACAAGAAAAGGCTACATTGAGGTGGGGAGAGGGAGGGTGGAGGGCTGATCATAGAGTGGAGAATGTAAGAAAATGTACGAATGTAAGAAATGTACTAACTATCCTCACACAAAGCATGTTGCATTACTGTATGCCCTGGGAACTAGGGTTTGAATCTCACACCGACAGATGGTGGAATTCAAACTCAGTAAAAGAGAGTCATTGTTAGGAAAAGCCCAGCTGGTTCACTAATGTCCTTGAGGGAAGGAAACTGCCATCCTTACCTGGTCTGGACTACATGTGACTCCAGACCCACATCAATGTGGGTGACTCTTAATTGCCTGTGGGCAATAAATGCTGGCCTAGCCAGTGATGCCTAAATCATGTGAATGAATTATAAAAAAAAAGTTTCATGGCATAGCTACCATGTACCTTTGTGATGGTATTGACCATATCATGGTATGAAGCTTTCAATCACCATCTTACTGAGCTCTGTCCTCTTGCAGTATGACACGCTGAGGGAAGCGTGTGACACGACATCGGAATTGGCTTAGCTTCAGCCCAAACACTCATGTGTCTCTGAATGCATTAGAATTAGGTTTTATATCATATGTATTCAAGTACAGGGATGCAAAAGTACAGTGAAAAGTTCATAATGTTACTATTCCCGGTGTCTTCTTAGGTACAAAGGTACCTAAGTACAAAATGTTAGGTACAAAGTAGAAAACTATCTGTGTACATGTGTAGATACCAGGTGCTATTATAAAAGATCATTGAATTCTTCCGTACAACATGACCCACAGCTGGCTTTGAGGCTGGCTTCTGGGACTTGGTGACAAATCCATTCCACATTTTTGGAATGATCTCTTAGAAGAAATAAGTTTCAAATACAAACTGAATTTGGAATCATGTCGCAGTGGGAAAAGGACCTGCTGGTACTTCAAGGATTTGAGTTTGAGGTTGCAGAGCAGAGGAATGGTGTTTTATCTATCTAAGTTATCACGCTACCTCCACCGGACTGAAATTTTAACATTTATTCTGTGATGGCAGCTTTCTTTCTGGGAAAAGTTGAAACTCAGGACCCATCACACCAAAATTTCTGGCTAGCTGTGATATACTATACTTCTGAATTTATGACAAGTTCAAATCCCAGCCCCAGGTAATAGGAGTCCAGTCAAAGTGTTGCTGGGAAAGCACAGCCAGTCAGGCAGCATCCAAGGGGCAGGAGAGTCAACATTTCGAGTATAAGCTCTTCATCAGGAATTTCACATGTGACATTGTTCATGAAGAGTGTATGCTCGAAACGTGACGCATTTGCTTCTCAGACGCTGCCTGACTGGCTGTGCTTTTCCAACACTCCACTTTTTGACTTTGATCTCCTGCAACTGCAGTCCTCACTTTCTCCTGACAGGAACCCAGCCAATGTTAATCCTCCGAGCAATATCGCTGAACATCATGTTGAGGTTGTACAGGGCGATGGCGAGGCCTCTTTTGGTGAACTGTGTGCGGTTCTGGTCGCTCTGTTGGAGGAAGGATATTATTAAACTGAGCGGGTTCAGAAAGGATTTACCAGGATGTTGTTGGGTATGGAGGGTTTGAGTTATAAGAATAGGCTGATAGGCTGGGAAATTTTTCACTGGAGCATAAGAGATTGAGGGGGTGACCTTATAGAAGTGAGGAGCTGAGATAAGGGGAAAAGCAAAGCTTCTTTTCCTTAAGGTGGGGGAGTTCAAAACGAGGGGGCATACTTTTAAGGTGAGAGGAGAAAAGGACTTGAGGGACAATGTTTTTACACAGAGAATGGTTGGCACGTGGAATGAACTGCCAGATGAAGTGGTGAATGTAGGTACAGTTACAATGTTTAAAAGACAAGTATATGAATGTGAAAGCTTTGGAGGGACATGGGCCAAATGCGGGGCAGGTGGGATTAGTTTAGTTTGGGATTGTGGTGGGCACTAATTGGACCAAAGGGTTGATTGCCATGCTGGATGACTCTATGATACTCAAATAGAATTTCCAGTCATTGTCTCACATTATGGCATTTTGGTGTGCACTGCCTCATTTCCCACCACAGTGACAACATTTTAAAAGCTCTTGATTGGTTGTGAAGTGCTTTGGATGCTTTGAGGTCTGAAAGGCACTGCATAATTGTGTGTTATTTCTCCTGTCTTCATTTGTGCTTAGAACTTGCCCAGAGAGCCCATGGGGTTTCAGCAATGTTTAAATAACTTGGCATCACCAGTCCTTGAAAGTAGCTGCTTACATTGCTATATCCCGACAATTAGGCTGCTTAGAGCAATTCTCACAGAGTATGACCTTAGTGTGACTGAATACCAAATGTTAATTTTAAAATCCATTGTGCTAGTGTCAACTTGTATAAAATAAGATCGCTGCTCCTCACACTAAATGCTGTCTTTTTTATTACAAAACCCTTAAAGAAAGTGCTATGACCACAAAAAAAGACTCTGCAAAACCTCAGTGTGCATTGCAGGAGTGTGCAATTTCAGTCACGTGTCATGATAATGTGATACTTGAAATTGAGCTCATTGTGACAGTATGTGAGTTGTCTTCTCCACTCCCCCTACCCCCACCCCCAACCATTGAAAACATCGCTTTCTTAAAAGAGCATGTAATCCCAAATTGAAGCCTTCTCTGGTGACCTCTTCTGTCTTCTTCATTATCTGAAGCTGGATTTCTTTCTGCTCCCATAATCTTCTGTTCTGTGTGAATGAAGATCACGAGGAGATTATTTTTGTGATAGTTGACATGATTGCTAAAGAGCTGAAAATGTGTTGCTGGAAAAGCGCAGCAGGTCAGGCAGCATCCAGGGAACTGGAGAATCGACGTTTCGGGCATAAGCCCTTCTTCAGGAATGAGGAAAGTTTGTCCAGCAGGCTAAGATAAAAGGTAGGGAGGAGGGACTTGGGGAGGGGCGTCGGAAATGTGATAGGTGGAAAGAGGTCAAGGTGAGGGTGATAGGTCAGACTGGGGTGGGGGCGGAGAGGTCGGGAAGAAGATTGCAGGTTAGGAAGGCGGTGCTGAATTCGATGGATTAGACTGAGTCAAGGTTGGGGGAGGGGAAATGAGGAAACTGGTGAAATCCGAGTTCATCCCTTGTGGTTGGAGGGTTCCTAGGCGGAAGATGAGGCGCTCTTCCTCCAACTGTCGTTTTGCTGTGTTCTGGCGATGGAGGAGTCCAAATACCTGCATATCCTTGGTGGAGTGGGAGGGGGAATTGAAATGTTGAGCCACAGGGTGGTTGGGTTGGTTGGTCCGGGTGTCCCAGAGGTGTTCTCTGAAACGCTCCGCAAGTAGCCGGCCTGTCTCCCCAATATAGAGGAGGCCACATCGTCAAAGACCTGCATATCCTTGGTGGAGTGGGAGGGGGAATTGAAATGTTGAAATGATTGCTAATGAAAAGGCCAATTCTTTCTCGACAGGAGAGGTAGTGGCCTAGTGGGATTGTTGTTGGATTTATTATCCTAGATCTCCAAGCTTATGCTCCAGAGACAAAAATAGACATTGCTGCAAAAGCTCAGCAGGTCTGGTCTCACTTGTGGAGAGAAATCAGAGTTAACATTTCAAGTCCAGTGAGCCTTCCTCAGTTAATTTTAATTTTCGTCTCTGATTTACAGCACCCACAGTTGTTTCAGTTTTAAACCTCTGGAGATGTAGGTTTGATACGGTAGATGGTGAAATTTGGAATCACTAAAAACAATCTATATTTTTACAAAACATATGAACTAGTCTAATGGTGATCATGCAGTCATTGATGTAAAATTCCATCTGATGAACTAATCCTCTTCAAAGAAGGAAATCTACTGTCCTTACCTGGTGTGGCTTACATGGAACCCACAGAAATGTGATTGACTCTGAATTAGTCCAGGGATCCAATCAATTTAAGGGCACTAAGAGATGGTCAACAAATGTGGCCTTTCCAATGATTCTCACATATCATTTAAGGATGAAAAAAAGCTGGTTAGGAGGGGCTATGACAGAAGCAAACTCCTCCTGTTTTCTGCACCTTCCAACAGAAAATATCTGTTTCTTTTGTTGTTGTTGGGTGCTGTCAATGTTTGTTCACAGAATCACAGAATTGTTATGGTGCAGAATGAGGCCTATCGGCCCATCATTCCTGTACCAGCCCTTCAATTGAGCTCATGACTGAGTGTTAATCTGCTTTTCCCTGTTATCAGCTTTCTGCCTCAATGCCTGTTGGCCCATGGCAGCCGTAAGTGAACGTATTTCAGTAGATTTTTTGTGACGTTCACCTTAGTCTCAGTTACCAGGGTACTATTCATCATTGTACATTACTTTGGGTATTGTGGAAAGCTCCATGTATTGTAGGAGAACATATTAGATGTTGGGCCAATTGGTTGTATTGGGGACTGTTGTTGATAATGTCGTCGTGTCATCTAATGTTGATGATGGATTGAAGAATGTGTTAATGGATGTTGTGTTTAGGGTCTAACTCTAGACTCTTGTTATCTCATTTCCTCATTTTTGAAGGCTTACCATTTTCCAGCCGTCCATTTACCTGTGAACATCTGCCCCCCACCCCCCCCCCCCCCCCAATCAGCTTTTGAAGGTTCTTGCCTAATCCCAGCAAATTTGGCCTTTCTCCAATATACAACTTCAACTTTTAGATCTGGTATATCTTTTTCTATCACTATTTTAAAACTAATAGAATACGGTCGCTGGCCCCTTGTGCTGCCCCACCGACACCTCAGTCACATGCCCTACCCTGCTTTATATAGACCGATGAACCTGACATTATTGGTGGGCAAGTTGTTGGAGGGAATACTGAGGGACAAGATTTACATGTATTTGGAAAGGCAAGGACTGATTAGGGATAGTCAACATGGCTTTGTGAGTGGGAAATCATATCTCATGAACTTGATTGAGTTTTTTTAAGAAGTACTGAAGAGGTAAGATGTGGATGTAATCTACACAGACTTTGGTAAGGGAGACCTAGCCATTTGGATACAGGAACTGGCTCAAAGGTAGAAGACAGAGAGTGGTGGTGGAGGGTTATCTTTCAGACTAGAGACTTGTGACCAGTGGTGTGCCACAAGGATTGGTACTGGGTCCACTGCTTTTGGTCATTTATATAAATGATTTGGATGTGAACATACAAGCTATAGTTAGTAAGTTTGTAGATGAAACCAAAATTGGAGGTGTAGTGGACAGCAGATAAGGCTGCTCCTCGGATGCTGCCTGAACTGCTGTGCTTTTCCAGCACCATTCTAATCTTGCCCCTACCTCAGATTAGAACAGGATCTTGATCAGATTGGTCAATGGGCTGAGGAGTGGCAGGTGGAGTTTAATTTAGATAAATGCATTTGGGGAAAGCAAATCTTAGCAGGACTTATACACTTAGTGGTAAGGTCTTGAGAGTGTTGCTGAACAAAGAGACCTAGGAGTGCACGTTCATAGTTCCTTGAAAGTGGTGTCTCAGGTAGATAAGACAGTGAAGAAGGCGTTCGGTATGCTTTCCATTATTGGTCAGTGCTTTGAGTACAGCAGTTGGGAGGTCATGTTGCAGCTGTACAGGACATTGGTTATTCTACTATTGGAATATTGTGTGCAATTCTGGTCTCCTTCCTTTCAGAAGGATGTTGTGAAACTTGAAAGGGTTCAGAAAAGATTTACAAGGATGTTGCCAGGGTTGAAGGATTTGAGCTAGAGGGAGAGGCTGAATAGACTTGGGCTGTTTTTCCTGGAGCATTGGAGGCTGAGGGGTAACCTTATAGAGGTTTATAAAACCATGAGGGGCATGATTAGGTTAAATAGACAAGGTCTTTTCCCCGGGGTGCGCAAGGCCAGAACTAGAGGGCATAGGTTTAGGGTAAGAGGGGAAAGATATAAAAGAGACCTAAGGGGCAACGTTTTTCACTCAGAGGGTGGTACATGTATGGAATGAGCTGCCAGAGGAAGTGCTTGTACAATTACAGCATGTAAAAGGTATCTTGATAGGTATATGATAGGAAGAGTTTGGAGGATCATGGGCCAAGTGCTGGCATATGGGACTAGATTAATTTAGGATATCTGGTTGGCATTGACAAGTTGGACCAAAGGATATGTTTCCATGCTGTATATCTCTATGACTCAATGACTGTATAACTTGAATTAGGCTGCAAAAAATTGTTTATGGAAGTTTCTGCATGAGCTCCTTATTTACAGCTTGATATATACTTACATTCTCTTTGCAGTAGGTTAGAGCTTCAACTCGTTTCCAGCTCTCTCTGCATAGTCCTATGGCTCCAACATTCTATTATCTATGCTTCTGATGTTAAGTAGAAGCCTTTCAGCAGTCACACATGTTTTCTTTACAGAATCTATGTGAGCTGGTGACGATGACAACTGTTTTATATATTTTGAGTTTTGGTCACAGTGAAATGTTTCACAAGAATCACATTAAGAGATAGCGAAAGGGTCTGTTGCCCTTTGACAGTGAATTATCTATGTTCTAGTCTCCAGTAGGCATCATCTGAGGTAAAGCTACCTTGGTAGGTTAACTGATCACTACCTTGAGGTTATTGGTGTGAGTGTTGATGTGTAATGGATTGTAATTTTTGTGTGGTCATGGCTAGTCCATTACTGCTGTTCTACCAAAGCACCTTTATCCTTCAAACACATTTTCAGGTATGTTCACAATGTGAAACACCCAGTAAACACTTGCTCCATAAATTGTTTCCATGCCTACAATACCAGCTTCAAGGAAAGCTCACACTACACTAAGCTCTACATTTGCTGCACTGCCAAGTGTTATAACCCAAATTCTACAGCATAGTGAGCTGATATTATATCTACTGGGATTTACAAAGACCTGTTATGAGAGGAATATTAATCTTGGTCTTCTTTTTGTGACATTGATGTTCTCTTCCATTTACTCCTTCCACATCAGGTTCTGATGCATTTATTAATCTGGATTATCACTGAGTTAACAACTCAAGCTGTATGTATTCTAGAGATTTCATCATGTGACTTGCTGACTTCAGTTCCCCTCCTCACACACCAGCAGCTTGTTACCCTACACATCCACCCTCACCATAATGCACCCAGCCTCGTGCAGGTGGAAAGTGACCAGACTTTTTATTTTATTCTTTAATGGCATGTGGGTATCTCTGAAGACCTGAGTACATTGCCCATTGCTAAGTGCTCTGGATAAGGGAGTAGTGAGCTGTATTCTTAGCTGCTGATGGCCCTAATGATGTAGATGCAGACACAGAGCTGTTAGGGAGGGAGCTCCAGAGGTTTGACCCAGCAACACTGAAAGAATGGTGATAAATTTCCAAATCAGGATGGTGAGGGGCTTGGAATGGCGTGTTGGAGTTGGTGTGTCCATGAACCTGCTTATCCAGGTGGTAAAGGCTGCAAGTTTGGAAGGTGAATAGAAAGATGCTTAACAAGTGTTGCATTCATTTTCTAAATGCTGATGTCTGTGGAGATAGAAAGAATAAATATTTAGGGTCATAGATGGAATACTGCTTTAGAGTAGAAGTGCTCGATGGTGTCTAGTTTCTTGAGTGCTGTTGGAACTGCACCCATCCAGGCAGGTGGAGATTATTCCATCACATTCCTGACTTTGGCATTGGGTGACATGGTGACTCAGTGGTTAGTACTGCTGCCTCACAGTGCTGGGGCCCCATGTTTGATTGCAGCCTTGCGTGACTGTCTATGTGAACTTTCCACATTCTCCATGTGTCTGTGTGTCTTTCCTCTGGGTGTGCCAGTTTCCTCCCACAGTCCAAAGAGGTGTAGATTAGGTGGATTGGCCATGCTAAATTATCTGTAATGTCCAGGGATGTGCAGTCTAGGTGGATAAGCCATCGAAAATATGGGATTACAGGGATAGGGTAGGGGCTGGGTCGAGGCTGGATGCTTTTCAGAGGATCAGTGCAGACTCATTGGGCTGAATGGACTCTTCCTATACTGTAGCGATTCTATAATACTGTTCTACAGTTGGAGATGGCGTGCAGACTTTGGGTGTCAGGAGGCAAGTTATTCTTCAAGCTCCTGTTTTATGATTTTTGACTGTCGAATAAAGTCTTTTTGCTCCATCTTTAATCTCTTTATCAATAATAAATCAAAGCAATAAGAGGAAAGTAGATAAACACAATTACACTATGACTTTCTTTCTCACTGGAATTTTCTTGCTGGGGTCGCATCTGCAATTCCTGGAGACTCTGAGGCAGTGCTTGAGGTTTGGTAACTCCCATTGTCCCTATTTTCTGTCCCAAGTTGGGTAGAATTGTAGCAAGAGAACAGGGGAAAGAACTGAGCAGAAGGTCCACTGTTAACACCTCTCAGCCATCTCGAGCTTGCTGAGTGCTTGCTCAGTGCTTTCCTTCAGTCTGGTTAACTGCACCATTTCACCATCTCGTGGCAAATCTGCCAGCGGCCACCAACAAGAGAGTGGCACTTGGTTCCATTGAACTCCCTTTAGGTGGCAGACACGGCCGTGGGCACACACTGTCCTTCCCAAAATGCCCCGATGGAAATGAGGCCTTTTCCCAGGTCAGTCCATCGTGCGTCTGCGATCCTGCCCTGCATCATGACAGTCGGTAAAAGCACTTCCACCTGGCCCTGCAAGGCCTGTGGTCACAGCGGGCCTTCAGTTACATCTCAGAGTTTTGTTGCTGCTGCTTAAAGCTGAAACGTAAGTCACAACGTCATAGCATGAGATACGCCGCGGATGGAGCGCAGATCCCAATTCTGTCATCTCTTTGCATCTACAGGTCGTTCTGCTATAACGCACATTTCATGAGCGCAAATTGGCTATGACATGATTGACGAATTGTGGACGTTGCTTGGATAATGCGAACTTTCCAGTAAATGGGTATAGTGATTTTCTATTAGTGATCTTCAACAGTGCGATTTTCTACAGCAGTTTCCCACAGTGTGATTTTCTATACCGCAACGTTGCAGAGGAGCACAACAATCGTATTATAACAGAACAACCTGTATTGACTTAGGAATGAGTCACACAAAACTGACATATTTATTGAGTGCCTGCAAACAAACTATGTGACATATTCAATCTATTGAGAGGGCTTTGGAAACATTGACGGTTCTCGAGTATGTAAAATGGGGAGGTGACCTAATGGAGGTGCTTAAAGTTTTGAAAGAAATCCATGATGTGGATATGGAGAAATGGTTTCCTTTGATGGGGGAGTCAATAACCAAATCGTAAAATTGTTGTTCAGCCATTTGAGGCAAAATCACTTGTCTCCCCAAAGAGTGATAGGAATCGGGAACTTTCTCCCTCAAAAGGCTGCCGACTCCGGGAGTGAATTTGAGCTCTCAAGACTGAGTAGGATACATTTTCGCTATGGAAGTGTTTCAGCGATATGGGGCAGAGGTGTATGAATTCAGTGATTTAACTGGATGAGGCTCATGGGATTGACGGGCCTAATCTGTTCCTACATCTGTTTTATTTTTGTTGTGAGGGATTATTTGAGTTCTGTTCAACAATTGTTGTTTTTTTCACCTGAGGGCCGTGAGACTTTGGAACTCTCTTCCCTAGAAAATGTTGGAGGCAGAGGTCATTGGATACTTTTCAGGCAATGACACAAAGAAGTAGGCGGAAATTGAAGCTACAGTTAGATCAGCCATGAGATATTTGGATGGTGGAGCAGACTAGAGGGAATGAGAGGCTTATCACAATCAGATTTGTTGATTCCTATGTCTCCATTGAGAGTGCATTCAGTTCATTAGCTTTGGTTCATGTTTAAGTGGAGCTTCTCAGCTCATTTATTGATATTGTTCTGCTTACGTCTTGTCCCTCTTCACCCAACTCTGGCCTCCGTGTCAAGGTGCCAATCCTTACTTCGTGGTTGTAATCTAAATTTTATCAACCATGAATGGGTGATAACTACAGTAAGGAGTTTGTTAAGAGTACAATTTTCACCATTACGTTTTTTTCTGAGAAAATGAAATACTCCAGCAAGTCGCATTGAATGGCGTTAAATAAAATGCTGCAGCCACTCTCCAGTAACTCTGCGCAGTGCTGTAGTACCTCTACCCTGACCTCCATTGTGCACTACAGGATATAGGAAGAGTTGCAGAAAAATGTTAAAAGTTATGCTGTGCAGGGTGGGAAGAATCGGGGTGCTTCTAGTGAGAAATTGAAAGTTTTGAGATGCATCCCTAACGTAGATATCATAAATGCAAATTTGTATCATGTGTCTTAACTAGAAAAAATACCTTGTTGGTTTCTGAGACATCTCTAGGGTAGGAGCAGTTTCCTCAAGATTTGCTGACTTACATTAAACTCTTCGTTTCTTCTTTATTCATGTGGGTAGCACTGGCAAATTACTGTCCCTTCCCCCGTTGCCTTTGAGAAGGTGCTGGTGAGGCATCCTCTTGAATTACTGCAGTCTGTGTGGCGTGGAGGCACCCAAGGTGAAGTTAGGGAGTGAGTTCCAGGATTTTGACCCAGTGACAATGTCATCTAAGTCAGAATGGTGTGTAACTTGCATGTGGTCATGTTCCTGCTTATCTTGCTTTGGTTCACTTCTGGGATGTTGGCATCACTAACAAAGCCAGTATTTGTTGCCCATCCTTAGTTGCCCTTGAACTGAATAGCTTGTTAAGGCCATTTCAAAAGGGCAATTTAGAATCAACTACATTGCTGTGGGTCTGGAGTCACATGGAGGCCAGACCAGGTAAGGATGGCAGATTTCTTTCCTTAAAGGACATTAGTGAGCCTGATGGTTACTTACGACAATTGACAATGTTCACATTTGCATTCCAGATTTTCATTGATTTTAAATTTCGCCATTTGCCATGGTAAGATTCAACTCACATTCTCAGAATATGAGTCTGCTGTTCTGCATTGGGAGCTTGACAACATTACTGCTACACAACCACCTCCCCCGAATCTATTGCCCCTGCTTTCTAAAGGGTAGAAGTTGCAGATTCCAAAAGTGCTGTCTAAGGGGCCTTGCATCTTGACGATGGTGTGTTCATTACGAAAATTAGATGATAACCCTTGATGTAAAGATTTTCAGTAGTGTTAATTGGCGTATTGACATGGAGGCCAGAGTTGGGTGTGGGAAGAGATGTAGGTAGAAAGGTATAGATAAATGAAGAAGAAGCTGAGAAGCTTCATTTTAAACACTTACACAGCTAAATGTGAACTGAAGCTAATGATTTGAGTGCTGCACATTGCCTTTGACAGTACTGGATGCTCACTATATATAGTGCTAAAGCTATTTCATAAAACCTGGCACTTATTGATTCCTGAAAAGTTAAAACAGCATCTGTAAGATAAAAATTGGCCCACAAGTATCCAGGGATGGATAGCTCATTAATTGGATGAACTATACAGTACATCCTGGCCTCAAGTATTGTCCTCATTATTTTTATAAATCTATATTGGATCGAGCACTAGCAGTAACACATATTGATTGATCTTCTCCTTTCTGCAGTAGTGTCTCCCCTCTGGGCCATGTCTTTCCATGCTCATCTAGTCAGTGCGTCCTAGAATGAAGAGCTACTCTTTTCTCTAGTTAAAGTAAGTTGCATTTGACAAGCTTAAAACATCCTGTGCTTGGCAATTGCTCCCTTACAGACATAGAATTCACGTTGATGGACACTCATCATCTTGTTGGGGGTCTATTGTGTGAATAAATATTTCTTGATGTGAAAAATTCAGCTTGCCAAGGAAATGGCTGCTAACGTTATCATTGTAGTTTTGTCTTGCATGATGAAGCAGTTGGATTATTATGACAGTTCAACAGCTTTCATGGTCAGTTCGTCAAAGCAACTTCAAAAACACCAGTGTCAGATCAAAGCAATAACTGATCATCAGTGCCCCACATACAGTGATACAATCCCAATGATTTTTTTTAAACTGATTCATGGGATGTATGTTTCACTGGCTATTCCACCATTTATTGCCTGTCCCTAGATGCCCTTGAAAAGGTCCTAAAGTCTAACGATCAGAAAATGTCTTCACTTGCTTTGAGAAGGATGAGAGGGGATCTGATTCAAATGTATAAAATTCTAACAGAGCTGGACGGCCAAATGCAGGGTGGGTGGTTCCCCTGATTGGGGAGTCTTGAACCAGGGTCACAGTCTCAAGATATGGGGTAGACCATTAAGGAATGAGGTGAGGAAACATTTTCTTAATTGAAAGGATAGTGAACCAGTGGAATTCTCGACCACAGGACCCTGTGGATATCAAGTCACTGAATATATTCAAGAAAGAGATAGATACATTTCTAGATGTTAAAGACATCGAGGGACATGCAGAACATGCGAGAATATGGCATTGAGATAGAGGATCAGATATGATCGTACTGAATAGTGAGCAGGCTCAAAGGGTTGATGGCCTACTCCCACACCGGCCTTTTACGTTGCCATGCCTGCAAACCCAGAGTTTTAAAATCGGGTCATACCTTCAAAGACTAAATGGCCTTGCGTCGCTTGAAGAAAGTCAGAAGCTGAAACTGTGAATGCCTAATGTGGAGAAAGACTATTGGAAAGCAGGTTCCCTTTAACTAAGTGCACTCCCACTGGGGTTGATCACATGAACCTAATTAAGTTGGGCATTAGTTAATGCCTGTAATTTATGATGAGGTGGATAGTAAGTAGATAAAGGTTATGAAATATTAGAGCTGTCTTTTGGACTGGCAGGGTAGTTTATAGTCAAGGTAAATTTCAGGCGGGACAGTGAGACAGTTCCACGGGGAATGCTTT
Organism: Chiloscyllium plagiosum; assembly: GCF_037043375.1. NCBI lineage: Eukaryota > Metazoa > Chordata > Chondrichthyes > Orectolobiformes > Hemiscylliidae > Chiloscyllium > Chiloscyllium plagiosum. Next base: position 10,204,461 of record NW_028270167.1, read on the forward strand.
ATATTCTGGTACTAAGTCCTGTCTCCTCATAATGAGCTAACAATAAACACTTCTTTTAGTTCCTCACATTTGTGCGGTGCTGAGATTGACGGGGTAGGAGACAGCGCTTGTGTACTAAAAAGTTTCTCATGGGTTTGCAGCATCAAAATCTCTCGAGGTAATGATAGTTATTCATAGGCTTCATAATTAAAATAAGATAGTGAGTGAGGAAGGGACAAATTCAGTTCAGGTGAACCTGCACAGTGTGTCCAGTTAGTGTTAAGAAAAACTAATTGTACATTTATGCGGAGACCATGTTTGTACATGACCAGATGCAGTAGGAAAGGCCAATCCTTACATTCAAATAGCGCCTTTCCGAACCCTCAGAGTGTCCCAATGTGCTTTACAGTCAACAAAGTAATTTCCAGATATGGTCACCATTAGACTGTTGGAAATACAGCAGCAGATTTCTGCATAGCAAGATATCACAAACAGTAATGACCTTTTTATTATTGACTTTGTTAAATAATGTATATTGGTCAAGCCATGTTCATCGACTAAATAGTGCTGTAGGATCTTAAACATTCACCTGAGAAAGCAGTTGGGGGTTGGTTTAACCACCGATCTAAAAGACAGTGCAGCATTCCCTTGGTTCTGCATTGGATTATCAACCAAGACTTTTGGGAGTGTGACCTTGGAGTGGGTGCTGAACCAACAATCCTCTGACAGAGACAAACAGACAGCCATCCTGCCACCATTGCTACTTTGACCTTAGATGGACTGCAAAACCTATTCACCATGGCCTTAAGGGTCTCACTAAGAAATCAGGGGGACACGTTCAGTCTAGTTTGAGTCTCTGCTCTGACACTAATGGGCACTAAATTGGTAATGTCATGTCTTGGTTGCAGAACTGGTTAAACCAAAACTGTTATCGAACTAGAACAGCATTAAGGCACTTTTTAAAAAAATTGTCCATGGGACACAGGCAACGCTATCTTGGCTGGTATTTATTGCCCATCCTTAACAGCCAGAGGGCAGCTAGGAGTCAGCCACATTGTTGTGGGTCTGAAGTTCCATGTAGGCCAGATCAGGTCCAGAGAGCAGATTTCCTTCCCCAAATGACATTAGTGAGCCAGATGGGTCTTTTTTTTTAACCCCCTGACAATCAGCAATGGTTTCATGGTCACTCTTAATTCCTGATTTTTATTGCATTTAAATCTGTTACAGTGGGATTTGAACCGGGGTGCCCAGAACATTACAGAGGCCCTTTCAAAAAGTCAACCATACTTGATCAGTGTCTCTACAATATAGTAGTGGACACATTGTTTGTTTTTCTCTATTCAACCTGGGATGTGGACTTCATTGGCAAGGCCAGCATTTGTTCTCCATCCCTAATTGCCCTTGACCTGAGTGGCTCATTCGCCCATTTCAGAGGGCAGTTAATAGTCAGCTAATTTGCTGTAGATCTGGCGTCATATGTAGTCTAGACCAGGAGGGAATGTTAGATTTCTTTCCCATTAGAGGACCACATGGATGTTTTATGACAATGGATGATAGCTTAATGGTCACCATTAGGTTTATTTTCTGTATTTCCTGATATAATATAAATTCCACCAGCTGCTCTGGTTGCATTAGAACATATGACCTCGGAGCATTTGTCTGATCCACTGAATTATTAACGCAGTGAGTGACAATACCATTACCTCGCCATCTCTCTTTGTGTAACATCTGGATGTCCAGGAGCAGGTATCCTGAACCCTAAATCTCTTTATCCTGATTGGGGGAGAGGGCAGGAATAGGAAGAACTCTCTTTAGAGCATCAGAAAGGAACTTTTCCAAATGATTTAATTAATGAAACAAGGTCATTTTTGAACAGTCTCCATAATATTTGTTCAAAGTTCTGCAGCTTGTGGTTGCACGTTATTTGGCAAATAACGTAGCTGTGTCATTTTCTGCTCAAATGTAATGTTTAGTGGATCAAATTTTCATGGCACTCCTACAGTGCGGAAACAGGCCATTCAGCCCATCAAGTCCACATCAACCGTCTGAAAATCATCCCACCCAGACCCTTCGCCACTGTTTCTCTGTAACCCTGCATTTCCCATGACTAATCCACCTGACCTGCACATCTTTGGACTGTGGGAGGAAATGGGAGCACCTGGAGGAAACCAACGCAGACAATGTGCAAACTCCACACAGACAGTCACCCATGGTGGCCCCAGGCGCTGTGAGGCAGCAGTGCTAACCACTGAGCTATTGTTGTGCCCAATTTTAAGATGATGATTTGCATTACATCATACTGTGACAGCTGCACTGTTGCTCGACACATGTCTGCAGTGCAGTGGAAAAACCAGCATGCCACATATACATTTTCAACAATTAGTTTCCATTTCTTTACACATCATATCACTATGTATAAAATAATGCCTTTCCCCCTGTGTATTTAGATGCAGCAGTCTGCAAGAGATTAATATTTAATTCCTGGAGACATCAGAGTAAGCTTGGAAGGGTGTCAACTCTAGTTGAAGATGTTCAAATGCCATTATCACAAACTATCTGTGAAACACAAGCAAAACCCTCTTAAATAATCGGCTTCAATCTTGCCTCTCATACAACAAAACCTCAGTGTGCCTTATGAAAGAATTGTGTGATCACCCACACAGAATATTCAAAGAAACAGTCAAGTGCTGCAATAAAATGTCCGTGAAAAATGCATTCATTGCTCTGTGACAACAGTGTCATGTTATAAACTTTCAATATCATAGCATCACAAAAGTCTATAAGGAGACCGTTCAGCCCACGCCAACACTCCAAACAGCAAACCACACAGTCCTACCCCTGCCCCCATCCCCACAACCCTGCATTTCCCATCCCACCTAGTCTGCACATCTCTGAACACTATGGGTAATTTAAGCATGACCACTACACCTAACCTGCACAGCTTTGGCCTGTAGGAGAAAACCAGAGCACTCACAGGAAATCCACACGGGCAAGGCTGGATTCAAACCTGGATCCCTGGCCCTGTGAGGGAGGCAGTGCTAACCACTGTCCTACCAGTGGGTTCCTGACAAACATTATACAGCAGAGGCCAGCTGTTCCAGGTCGCAAATCTGTAGTTTCGGAGAGGATGGTGACTTCACTCTGTAGAAGGAAAAAAGTCACTTTGCATTTAGGGTTGGATTTCATGTGGCTGCCAATGTTTATCATAGTCATAAACAATGAAAATGTAAGTTAAAAATAAGCCCTGACAGGATCTCCATGAAGTTAGTGTATTGTACACAGTTTTGGAACCCTTATCTCAGAAAGGATGTACTGACCTTGGAACGTGTTCAAAGGAGGTTCACAAGAATAGTCCCAGGAATGAAAAGCTTAACATGAAGAACATTTGAGGACTCTAGGTTTATACTTGATGGAGTTTACAAAGATGAGGGGGGAGTCTAATTGAAACATACAGAACACTGAGTCCCCTGGACAGAGTAGACATTGGAATGATGTTTTCACAGGTCGGAGAGACTAGGACCTGAGGGCATAGCCTTAGAGTAAAGAGAAGACCTTTTAGAACAGACAGAAGGAGAAACTTCTTCAGCCAGAGAGTGGTGAATCAATGGAATTCATTGCCACAGAAGGCTGTGGAGGCCAGGTCATTGAGCACATTTAAAACTGAGATAAAGAGGTTCTTGAGTATCAAGGGGATCACAGATTACAGGGAGAAAGTGGGAGAATGGGATCGAGAAACATATCAACCATGATTGAATGGCGGAGCAGACTCGATGGGCTGAATGGCCTAATTTCTGCTCCTATGTCTTAAGGTCTTAGGGTCTAAGTTTATCAAAGAGTGTGAATCTGACTCAAATCGTTTTACACCCTACTTCCCAAAAATTCTACCGCACTCAAATGACTGTATATACGGTAAACAGAATGGTGCGCAGAATTATTTTTGTTTTACCAGTTTAGTCTGCAGGGTAGATGGAAAATATGACAAGATAATCAACTGCCGGAGAGTGTACGATGTGTGAGTGAGCTCCGTGTTTGTTTAGTGTGATTTCCCAATATAGAGGAGATAGTTGCTCTTAATTGGGGTCTAGGCTGCCAACATAGTGCCTGTCAAAATCATCCCTGACAGAGATAGTGTTCAGAACGGAAGTGCTCCAGCATCCTGCTGCCGTGGTGTACTGTACAATCACATCATCTGTAATACATTTGAATAAATCAGGAAGAAATCAGTGCAGCTTGTAAAAGGGTGAGTCTGACAGATGCACCAGTGAATTTATGATGCTCTCCACCAATCTCGCAGAATGTGAACACTGCTCAGCAGTAATGAAAGGATGTGGCAAGCATCTCAATATACATGCAGTGTTGCAAGATGATTAGAGGGCTGTATTGTTAAAGCCAGCTCACCACTATTGGAGTCACTACCCTGAGTGTAACATTTAACTTAGACACTAAAAGTCCATTTTTTAAAAAAGATTTATTGCACACATTAAGTGTCTTGAAATGGAGACATTATTCACTGTGAACCTGATTTGTTTGAACTCAATATGTACTTATATTTAATTATAAAAGATCTTTTCTCTATCTAATGAGTAGAATGAGTACTATATTTCCCAAACTAAACCAACATTCTTGAAATTGTGTGTTATTACAAATCAGGTCATTGCAAAGATTGGACAAAAATATCCTATTGAAGCCTGTTAAGGATTGAAAAGACAGTTGTGATAATTTAAACCCAAATAGCTGGTCACTGACTAGGTCAGGGGGATTCTCAGTTAACTTGTCTCATGAGATAAATTCCACTAATCATGGATCAGCTCACAGGATTGCAATGGACATTGAACTTTGCAAAGTCAAAGCAGAGTCAAACTGTGCAGACATCACACCTGATAATCTGTTTCCAGGGTTGGTCTGTTTCATTGTCAATGCTAGATAAACACAGCTCGACTGTCATTGGGTCTATTATGAAGTTGTACTAGTGGTTTTAGGACAACGGTTAAGCCTTAGACAGAATCCTTACAGTGTGGAAAGAGGCCATCAGACCGTCAAGTCTGCACTGGCCCTCTGGAGACCATCCCACCCAGACCCAATTTCCCCACTCTACCCCTGTAACCCTGCATTTACCATGGTGAATCCATCTGACCTGCAAATCTTTGGACTGTGGGAGGAAACATAGGCAGACATGGAGGGAACATGCAACTGCTAAACAGTCACCCAAGGCTGGAGTTGAACCCAGGTCCCTGGCACTGTGAGGCATCAAAATTAATCACTGAGCCACTTTGCTGTCCATTTCAAAGGATTGAATCCGGAACATTACCTGGGGTCTTTGAATTAATCGCCGAGTGATATTGGCACTAGCCCATCACCTCCCCCAAGACTTATCATGCTAATGAGGAGTATAAGTTGTCAATGATGCCTGCTGACATTCTCAGGCAGACTTGGAGGTCGGGCTGAGCTTTCAGGAGACTAGCACTCTTCTCTTTCACCCATTTATATATCTAATAAAATAGTTAATGAAAGGTTGTTCTTCACCAGTATAGGGTCAGACTCACCTTTTGCAACAATCCCACAAAGTGCTTTGTACCCACATCTCCTTTCTTGCTTGTCACTGAACTATGAAACTTGGAGAAAGACAATAACAGAAGAAATATATTCTAATATGTTGATCTTTCTCTATTGACCAAGTCAAAGTTTCGAATAAATTTTTGTCTTTCTATTTATCCATTCATGGACCTCACTGCAGATGGCATTTATTCACCATCCATAGTAACATGGTAAGGAGTTGGACATTCAGCCCATTGAGTCTGCTGTGCCATTCAGTTAATCTGGTAATTCTCAACTCCACTTTCCTGTCTTTTCCTCATAACCCTTGATTTCCTTTCTGATTAAAAATCTGTCTGTCTCAGCCTTAAATATACTTAACGAGCCACCTCAACAGCTCTCTGTGGTAAAGAATTTTACAGATTCACTATTCTCTGAGAAAATAAATTCCTCCTCGTCTCTGACTTAAATGTGTGGCCCCTGACTCTGAGGTCATGCCTTTTGGTCCTCGACCCTCCCACAAAAAATAAACCTTTCCACATCCATCCTGTTAAATCCCCAAGGAATCTTATAAGTTTCAATATGGTCATATCTCTTTCTTCTTAACTCCAATGAGTTTAGGTCAAACCTACTCAGCCTCTCCACATAAGGCAGTCACGGCATATCTGATCTTAGCCTAGTGAACCTCCACTGCCACTATATCCTTCCTTACATAATGGGCTCAAATCTGTTCACAGTATTCCAGCTATGGTCTGACATTTATAATCAATTTCCTTGGAAATAAAGACCAATTTTCCATCCCCATGACTTGCCGAACTCAGATGCTAGCTTTTTGTTGCTTATGTGCAATGTCATGGGGCATCATGGCGGCTCTGTAGTTAACACTGTTGCCTCACAGCACCAGGGACCCAGGTTCAATTCCTGCCTCAGGTGACTGTCTGTATGGAGTTTGCACATTCTCCCTGTGTCTGTATGGGTTTTCTCCCACAAACCATTATGAATTATTCATGCTAAATTGCCCATAATTTAAGTGCATTAGTCAGGGGTGAATGTAGGGAATGGGTCTGGGAGAGTTACTCTTCAGAGGGTCAGTGTGGACTTCGTGGGCAAAATGGCCTGTTTCCATACTGTAGATAATCCAATCTTCCAGTATTATATTCCTTCTGCCCACTCACTAAACCTGTCAAAGTCCCTCTGCAGACTCCATGTGACATCATCATCACCTGCCTTCCCTTTTTTTTCTGTGTGCTATTCACAAATTGATTGGTTTCCTGGACCTTTTCAGTGTGGAATTAAGAGTCAGTAACAACTTTATGGGTCAGGTGTCACATTAATATTGGATTGGGTGACAATAACAGATTTTTTTTTTACCTGAAGGACATTAGTGAAGATTGCAATAGTGTCATGATCAAAATTCTAGTTTTTGTTATTCCAGATTTATTTAATTAACTTGAGGGTGACATGGTGGCTCAGTGGTTAGCACTCCTGCCTTCCAGCATCAGGGATCTGGGTTCAATTCTAATCTCAGATGACTATCTGTATGGAGTTTGCATGTTCCCTCTGGCCAGGTGCTCCAGTTTCTTCCCACAGTCCAAAGATGTGCAGGTTAGGTGGATTGGCCATGCAAAATGTGGGGTTATGGGCATGGCGGCATTGGTCTGGGTGGGAGGTTCTTAGAATGTCGGTGCAGCCAATGGCCTTCTTCTGCATCATAACGATTTTGTGATTCTGAAATTCACCAACTGCACTGTGGGAATTGAACTCACTGAAATATTGAGCTTATTAGTGCAAACCTCTAGATTACTGGATCACTAGCACTATCATTACGTTACCATATTGGCTTAGTTCAAATCCGAGGGTGAGATCCACAAGTTACAGTTTGTGGTGAAACTGCAAATAAATATTGGGTATTTGAACAAAATTGTTTTGGGCATTTATTTAGACCAGGTTTACAAATTCTCTTAAAAATAAAACCCACCTCAGGAAACCGTTTGCTTTCTATTTACGATGTTACTGCACACAGCAACCTAAGGAAAAACCACATCCTTGTTTTATCTGTCTCATTCATTTTGCCAATTTTTAAAAATCCCATTTCTCTCATTCCTCTTTCCTCTTGGCCTCTCCTCCGTTTTGTGTAATTGTACGAGACATCACGATATACTGCACCCCGCAAGAGATTACACAGCAATTACTCACAAGCCTGTGGTGTATTATTGTTATAAATAAATGATGTGCTATCTCTTTGAGTTTATTTGAAGAAGTCTACCAAATCTCTCTGTGTAAACAAATGCAGAAATTGCTGGAGAAACTCAGCAGGCCTGGCAGCATCTGTGAAAGAGAGATGCAGAGTTAATGTTTCGAGTCGGGTATGACTCGTCTTTCTCTTTTCTCTTTCTCTCGGTCTTCCTCTTTCTCATTTTCTCTGATTCTCTCATAAACACGGAGAATCCACTGGCAAAATAAGACAGGTGTCAAGATGGTCGGTTCAGGCAAAGGCAAATACTACGCAAACTGGAAGTCGGGCACACTGAAATTGCTGGAGAAACTCAGCAGGTCTGGCAGCATTGCTGAAGAGAGAAATGTTTTGAGTCTGATGTGGTCAGTTCACGTGTTTGATGATGTCATTGTGCATTGACTATGTTCATATTAGTACATAACACTGCCTTATGATCAGCTTTGTTTTGCACCACTTTGATGCCAAATAATTTGGTCTCCTCCATCTTGATGTAGATTGAGTTGCATTTGAATACAATTTGTGTTTTCCCAGTGGTTTACCACATCCCATTTTTAGCATCGACAATGAATCTCCTCTCTCAGAGAGTTGAGTGTCTTTGGAACTCCTTGCCACAGTTCTCTGTGGGGTCCTTGTGCATATTTAAGGCTGAGGTTATTGATCAGTTGGGAAATCAAGGGTTATGGGGAAAATCCAGGAATGTGCATGTGAGGAATGTCGTATGAGCCATGATGTCATTGCACGGCAGAGCAGGATCAAGGGGCTGAACAGCCTTCTGCTGTTCCTCTTCCTTATGGTCTGTGGTCTCGGGTTGTGGGTATAGTGTCTATGTATGTTCTTTTTGTGAGACTAGACACTGGAATGACATGATTTGTCAAAACTTCCAGGAGAGGTTTGCAACTTGAAAATGAAGTGCTGCCTGTCTTGTTGAGTTGTGTAATACAATGTTGCTCTTTTAATTGGTAAGAGCGAGAGTTTGAGACTGAGCAGTACTGAGTCCTTTAATTTGAGGAATAGCTACCTGACAACAGCTCTCTGATTGGCTGGGCTGCAGTTTCAAAAGACTTTTAAGTATCAGGGAAGCAGCAGAGGAAAAGCAACGCCGAGAGCCTGCAGGCAGAAAGCGTTCATCTCGCCCTCTCCTTCTCTTCCTCCCCATGTGGAGAAATAAAAACCGCAGGAAACCTCACTGAAGCTTTAAAGTGAAAAAAACCTAAAGGAACAGTCTTGAACCACATGATCAACCTAGGAATTGAAAAGTGACGACATGTTCCAGACAACAGCATGTTGTCATTGCTAAAAATTACACAACAGTGTGAGAAAGAAACTTTCCACTTTGCAGCCTAGACTTCTGATCTTTTGAATTTTGTTTACTTTATCTGCATTTGTTTATCCCCCTTAGTAAGTGTGTTTATCCATGTGCTTTTTGTCTGTCTTAATCTCAGTTGAGTGCATCTGTATTTAAGGAATGGAGTTTAATTTGCACAGTAGTCAAATAAAAATCCTTTTCTTTTTTGCACGTAAGTTAACTGTATCATAGAAACCCTACGGTCTGAAAGCGGGTCATTCAGACCATCGAGTCCACAGTGACCCTGCTAAGAGCATCCCACCCAGAACCAACTCCATGTTTCCCATGGCTCATTCATCTAGCCTGCACATCCCTGGACACTATGGGCAGTTTAGCACGGCCAATCCATTTAACCTGCACATCTTTGGACTGTGGGAGGGAACCAGAGCAAACCCACACAGACATAAGAGTCAATGTCATAGAGATGTACAGCATGGAAATAGACCGTTTGATCCAACCCGTCCATGCTGACCAGATATCCTAAAGAGCAGTTCAGAGATCATCTCCAGGACACCCACACCAACCAACCCCACCGCCCAGTGGCTGAACACTTTAACTCCCCCTCCCACTCCACCAAGGACATGCAGGTCCTTGGCCTCCTCCATCACCAGTCCCTAACCACCCAAACGCCTGGAGAAAGAATGTCTCATCTTCCACCTCAGGAACCTCCAATCTCACAGCATCAATATGGATTTCACCAGTTTCCTCATTTCCCCTCCCCCCACCTTATCCAAGTTCCAACCTTCTACCTCAGCACCGCTCTCATGACTTGTCCTACCTCTCCATCTTCCTTCTCACTTATCTGCTCCACCCTCCTCTCCGACCTATCACCATTACCCCCACCTTCATCTACCCTATTGTACTCTCAGCTACCTTCCCCCCACCCCCTCCCCCCTCCCCCCTCCCATTTATCTTTCAATCCTCTCGGCTCACGACCTCATTCCTGATGAAGGGCTTTTGCCTGAAACGTTGACTCTCCTGCTCCTCGGATGCTGCCCGACCTGCTGTGCTTTTCGAGCACCACACTCTTGACTCTAATCTCCAGCATCTACAGTCCTCACTTTTGCCTAGATATCCTAAATTAATCTAGTCCCATTTGCCAGCACTTGCCACATAGCCCTCTAAATGCTTCCTATTTATGTAGCCATTCAAATGCCTTTTAAATGTTGTCATTTTACTAGTCTCCACCACATCTTCTGGCTGCTCATTCCATACAAGCACTACCCTCTGCATCAAAAAGTTGCCCCTCAGGTCCCTTTTAAATTTTTCCCCTCTCACCTTAAACCTATGCCCTCTAGTTCTGGACTCCCCCATCCCAGGGAAAAGATCTTGTCTATTTCCACTATCCATGCCCCTCATGATTTTATAAACCTCTATAGGGTCACCCCTCAGCCTCCTATGCTCCAGGGAAAATAGCCCCATAGGAGAATGTACAAACTCCACATTGACAGTTGGCCAAGGGTGGAATTGAACCAGATCCCTTGAGCTAACCACTGAGCCATTGTGCCACCCTAATACACTCTATTACAGTAAATTATGTTATTTTACTGTTACTGATGAAACCTGGCTGCCAGTCGGGTAAATTGGTGATTTCGGTGGTCACAATTGGATTGTACACATTTTATGGTGACTTATGGAAGAGTGAGGCACAACTGGGGTGGCACAGTGGCTCAGTGGTTAGCACTGCTGCCTCAGTGGTTAGTAGCGCCAGGGACCCGGGTTCAATTCTCGCCTCAGGCAACTGTCTGTACATTCTGTGTTTGCACATTCTCCCAGTGTCTGCGTGGGTTTCCTCCGGGTACTCCGGTTTCCTCCCACAGTCCAAAGATGTGCAGGTCAGGTGAATTGGCCAGGCTAAATTGTCCATCGTGTTAGGTGGATTAGTCAGAGGGAGATGGATTTGGGTGGGTTGCTGTTTGGAGGGTCGGTGTGGGGATGTTGGGCTGAAGGGCCAGTTTCCACACTGTAGGAAATCTAATCTAATCGTCATTGGGGAACTCTTCCAAGATAAATTGTGACAACATCATCAGCGCTTGTTGTTGCTGGGTGATCTGCCTGATTTCATTCCACTCAGATACATCAACATGACTTGCTCGAGCTATTTCAAAGGGCATTTAAGAGTTAGCGATATTGCTGTGGATCAGGAATCACATGTAGGTCAGACCAGATAAGGATGGAGATAGTGAATCAGTTGGGTTTTTCCAAAAATTGATAATGGTTTCATTCCAGATTTAATTTATTAATTGAATTGAAATATCACCATGCGCTGTGGTGAGATTCGAGGCATTACCTGGACCTCTGGATTACTAGTGCTAATACTGTCACTACCTCCTGAAACATATTCTTCTTGATTGCACCTTGCCTGCCTGTGAGCTGATGGTGAGAATAGAGATTTTATTACTTCATGGGAGACATTGAGGTGAGTCAGACCGATGCCTTCAAGAGGAAGGTAAAAACAAGGACTGCAGATGCTGGAAACCAGACTCTAGATTAGAGTGGTGCTGGAAAAGCACAGCAGGTCAGGCAGCGTCCGAGGAGCAGGAAAATCTACGTTTTGGGCAAAAGCCCTTCATCAGGAATAGAGCCTCTATTCCTGATGAAGAGCTTTTGCCCGAAATGTTGATTTTCCTGCTCCTCGGATGCTGCCTGACCCGCTGTGCTTTTCCAGCACCATTCTGTTCTAGCCTTCAAGAGGAAGGTCCATTTGCTCTTGTGGTTTATTCAGAGTCATCGGGAAGGCTTAGTGCCACATACATCACAACTATCTTGTCATCAACCTGTCTTCAGAGCCAATTGGATTAATTTTAATTTCTGCTTGATAATTGAAGGGTGCTGGCAAAGCTGAAGTCTTTGCTCCTTCCTCTTGGCCTCATGCGCAAGAATGGATCTCTTCATCTCCATCATCAAGTTAAGACAATGGTTTTTGATGTTGATACAATATTCAATACTATATTGTACCTGACCTTATTGAAAAGTGACCCCTCTGAGCACCTTTCCAGCCAGCTGCTCAACTTCATGTATGACTTCCTCAGAGGTCAGTATGTGATAAATGGGTCTTATCTTCTTACAACATCTGTGCTGTGACTTGTCATTAGCTAAGACCCCACTGTCTGCTGTATAAGGGTCTGAAAGGGTTAATACTGAAACATGCCATATGCACAATCCACTATTAACATTCCATAAGATTTGGTGTGAGAAAAACTCAGGATCTTGAAGGAATAAGAATGACCATTCTCGTCCTCCTCATTATTTCTGTAGCAGTGTGTATCATATCAGTGTAAATTACGCTTTTTGCTTAAATCCAACAAATTAATTATTGTTTAAGACAAGAGTCTCTTCTCCTGACACCACAAAATAGTTTTCCTCTAGCATGCCACATGTCTAGATCCTGAACCCCAGAAGATGACGGTGCCAGTGAACCCAGCCCACACTGTGCTATGGTGCTGAGAGTCTCACACAACACTGCGGTATGCGACAAGGGCTGTGGGCGCAACACTGTGCCTTATCTTTATTAACTGTCACATCAGTGCTGCTGTTCATTGTGCTGATGGTAGCATTCCAACATATTTAAGACAGTCACCGCAGTCACATTCTGATAGTTTAATGCCCATTATCTCTTTCTGATAGTTTAATGCCCACTGTCGAATTCCGTCTACATTAAAGAAGAGCAACCAGCAAATACAAGCAGCTCAACCATCTCTGCTTCTGTAAAAGTTACAAAGTTGCCTTCATTGCCTACGTTCATAAGACCAAAGAAATGGCTGTAACATTGGACTAGTTCAGTTAAGCAGAGCTTGACTACCCATGGTAAAGAATCTGATATTTTCAATGCTATGTTGAGCTTAAAATGGAACTTTGTAGTCTAGCTGCTGAGCTTATTACTCTTCTGCTTGCAAACTGCAAGATGTGCCCTATCATGTGACATGTAGGTCAGATGATTTATTAAAAAAGCTTGGCATGGGGTGTGGGCATCACAGACCAGGCCACCATTTGTTGGCCACCCCCACCCCTATCCCTAACCCTAACCATAACCCTATCCCTAACCTCAACCCTATCCCAAACCCTAACCATAACCCTATCCCTAACCTCAACCCTATCCCTAACCCTAACCATAACCCTATCCCTAACCTCAACCCTATCCCTAACCCTAACCATAACCCTATCCCTAATCCTAATCCTAAGCGTAACCCTATCCCCAAATCTATCCCTAACCATATTCCTAACCATAACCCTAACCCTAATTGTAATCCTAACCATAACCCTATCCCTAACCCTAACGCTAATCCTAACCATAACCATAACCCTATCCCTTACCCTAACCCTAACCCTAACCATAATCCTTTAACCCTAACCCTCACCTTAATCCTAACCCTAACCCTAACTCCATCTGCTCCAACCGAAAGGCTTGCTTGGCTATTTCAGAGTGCAGTTAGTTGGCTTTGGGTCAGAAGTCACAGGTAGGGTTGGCAGATCCCCTTCCCTAAAGAATAAGAATGAACTGGACGAGTTTCATGGTCCCCATTACTGAGATTCACTTCCAAAAGCAGAATTTGTAAACTGAATTTAACTTCCTGTGGGGCCCAACGCATCTCCACAAACGTTGTGCCCTTGTTCAAGAAGGGCAGCAGACATGACCCAGGTAATAATAGACCAGTGAGCCTTACGTCTGTTTTAGGAAAAGTTTTGGAAAGGATTATAAGAGATAGGATTCATAATCATCTAGCAAGCAACAGTTTGATTGGAGATAGTCAACAGGCTTCGTCAAGGGCAGGTCGTGTCTCACAAACTTCATTGAGTTTTTTGAGAAGGTGATCAAACAAGTGGATGAGGGTAGGGCAATTGACGTGGTGTATACGAACTTCAGTAAAACCTTTGATAAGGTTCCACATGGCAGGCTATTGGAGAAAATGTGGAGGCATGTGATTGAGAGTGTTTTAACAGTTTGGATTAGAAACTGGCTTTCTCTAAGAAGGCAATGAGTGGTAATTGAAGGAAAATATTCAGCTTGGAGTCCGGTTACTAATGGTGTCTCACAAGGATCTGTTATGGGGCCACTGCTGTTTGTCATTTTTAAAAATGACTTGGACGCAGGCATAGGAAGATGGGTTAGTAAGTTTGCAGATGACACTAAAGTCGGTGGAGTAGCAGACAGTGTGGAAGAATGTTGCAGCTTGCAGGGGGACTTGGATAAACTGCAGAATTGGGCTGAGAGGTGGCAAATGGAGTTCAATGCAGATAAATGTGAGGTGATCCACTTTGGAAAGAATAACAGGATGGCAGAATACTGGATCAATGGAAAGATTCTTAGTAGTGTGGGTGTGCAGACAGATCTTGGTGTCCATGTACATAGGTCCCTGCAAGTTGCCACACAGGTTGATAGTGCTGTTAAGAAGGCATGCATGGGTTAGATTTTATTGGTAGAGGGATTGAGTTCCGGAGCCATGATGTCATGCTGCAACTGTACAAAATGCTAGTGAGGCTGCACTTGGAATAATGTGTACAGTTCTGGTCACCCCATTACAGGAAGGATGTGGAAGCTTTGGAAAAGGTGCAGAGGAGCTTTACCAGGATGTTGCCTGGTCAGGAGTGAAGGTCTTATAAGGAAAGGTTGAGGGACTTGTTCTGTTCTCATTGGCAAGAGGAAAGCTAAGAGGTGATTTAATAGAGACATACAAGATGATCAGAGGATTAGACAGGGTGGACAGTGAGATCCTTTTTCCTAGGATGATGATGTCGGCTTGTACGAGGGGACATACATGCAAATTGAGGAGTGATAGATTTAAGACAGATGTCAGAGTCACGTTCTTTACTCAGAGAGTGGTAAGGGCGTGGAAAGCCCTGCCTGCCAATGTAGTCAACTCAGCCACATTAGAAGAAAGTGAGGACTGCAGATGCTGGAGATCAGAGCTGAAAATGTGTTGCTGGAAAAGCACAGCAGGTCAGGCAGCATCCAAGGAGCAGGAGAATCGACGTTTCGGGCATGAGCCCTTCTTCAGCTACATTAGGGGCATTTAAGCAGTCCTTAGATAAGGACATGGATGATGATGGGATAGTGTAGGGGGATTGGCTTAGATTAGCTCACAGGTCAGCACAACAATGAGGGCCAAAGGGCCTATTCTGCACTGTATTGTTCCATGTTCTATTTTCTAAGACATTGGTCTGAGGTTTGAGATAATAATCCAGTGACATTACCACTACACTACACTCTTCCATTCAGAGGGTAATCAAGTTGATGCCCTGAGCCCGCTTCCTACAGCAGGAAGGAAATATGACCTCATTACTATCCCAGGTTTGTCAGCTTGGAAGTTGGAGCACTCAAGGAGTTCTGCTCATAAAGCTCTCAGGCTCAATGACAAATAAATAAAACAAAAAGAAAATAATACAGATTTTTTAATATAAAGCCTGTATTTTTTTCTCCAGGATTTTGTGCACTGCAATATCCAGGAGATTAATCTTTAATGCTGAAGAGACTGGAACAATCCTGGAACCAAAGCAACTCAAAGTCAGACTCCTTCAAATTGATATTGTCTACCTCCATGTCAACCCTGAATGTTTTTGCTAGAATTACTGCCTCATCTTCATATTTGATCACAGTTAAAAAAACAGACATAAGTATTAGTATGGACAGCTTTTTCTGCCTGTGGACATTATGGAATCCTTGTATGCATTACCTCAAACCCAGAGATAGTCTTTAATTCCTGAATTAAATTTATGGTTCAATCTACAGGTTACATTGCGTGAATTTGAGTGTTGGGGCTAGAGTACATTTTCACGGAATATATTGATACGTCAAGCAGCCGAATGCAGAAATGGTTGCACTGTTTGGTAGATCTCACTTTTAATTCCCCATATTTTGTACAATCAATTATAAAAGCAAGAAGGCCAGATGATGGTAAGCTGCTCCATGCATAGCCCTGTGAATAGCTGTTTTTGTCTTGCAGGGTGAACTATTGATACCATGGAGCACATATAGAAGTTTAATTTCACGTTCTCATTAATGTGCATGAATTGCTGATTATTGTGTCTTGCACCGAATGAGAAAATTCTTTTTAGCTCTGACTGCCTCAGTCACCAATTTAAATTGATGACCCTCATGACTGACTGCCCAACCAGAGGAAATTGTTTTTCTCCTTTTGCATTATAAAACCCTTTTTCAATTTTAAAATCCTATTATTTCTCCTCTCTGTGCAGAGGTGCCATTCCACAAGGTACCGTGCACCTTCTGGCACTTTCCCAAATGATAATTTCCTCATGGGTCAGGTTGGCAAACTTCTTTCTCATGGACGTGTCATTGCAAAGCTTCCGCAAGGATACACTTTAGGTCAGATGTCATTGGGCAGTGATTGGTAAAGGGAAACTCCTGGTGAGTTCCCCCTCAATTAGGACGGCTTTACCTCAATTGCTATCGTTTCACTACTCTGTATGTGATTAGAAATTGATCTGGAGCCTCTCCAGAGAACATAAGATTTAAAAGAAAAGTGAATGTCTAGAAGACCCAATAGAACATTTTATGAAGGGTTATTAATCAGAACCATTGGCTTACTTTTCACTATCTTTTATTCACACATTCATTTGCACAATTGCTTGGATTTGAGCTCACCCTTGATATGCATCTTTTCTTTTGTCTTATCTGACTATTGTTCATCTCCTTGTATGCTTCAGCTCTCATGTGAAATAAAGACTAATACAATTCACGTCACGCATGCACAACTGATGTTTGCAGCAGCTCCTTGGATGGATTAACCTAATCCCACTGATTTCCCCCCGCTCAGTTATCTCACATGCTAGACCTTTTCAAGAAGCTTTTGTTTTCTGACAAAAATGAACAAGAGATACAACATCAGGAAATGTTGGTGGAATAAATGGGACATGATTCACAGTGGGACCACCAGGCATGGTTTGATGCTGTCAATGAATTCTGGCTGCTACACCATCCATTTTGAGAGACAGCGTCAAGTGCTGAGTGAGCCCTGAGTTGATGGGGGCTCCTGACATTCTGCTGTGGCCTATGGGTTGAAGATACAATTGCCACACCATGGCACTGTGATTACACCTGATGCAGTCTGCCCTCTAACATTAACCTGGGAGTTGGGGGGGGTCTGTATGTTTGGTTTATTCATTGCTATGGCTACTGCTTCTGTTGCTGCAAATTTTTTCATCGTCCCATTGACTTTGCAACGTTGCCACAGAAGTAAGAGAAAGGCAAATGATGCAAGGTATAGAATATAAAAGCAGTTAGCTTATTTTACAAGGAGAGGAGGACCTTAAATAGGAAAGGACAAACTGCGGCAATCAAATTCTCCTACCAGACAGTTGATGAAGTTCTAGGATGATTGAGCACATTGCCCTGAGAGTTTGGCAGCATATTCTGTGCTGTTCCATAGGCGTATTGAGACTCTTATAGAATTTACATAGGAACTGATATAAAACCTTCAGGCTCTCTCTTCTCCCCCCACCATTCTGTTGTTTAATTAGATCACAGCTGATTTGTATCTTTACACCAACAAACCACCCTGACCCTGAAAAACTTAATACTCAAATCTAACAAAGACCTGTCAGTCTCTGCTTTAAAGCTTTTCAATTGGCCTAAGCTTTAACAGCCTTGTGTTAAACATTCCCAAAAATCAAAAAGAATTGCTACCTCAACGGCACAACTGGTACAAAAGGATGAAAGATTTGCAATTTGCTATCGCCCTTCATGACCAGCAGCCCTTTCAATGCGTTTTACAGCCAATGGTACTTTGGGAGTGTCGTCAATGTTGCAGTGGAGGGAACATGGCAACCAACTTGTACACAGCAAGCTCCCACAAACCACAATGTAACAATGAGCAGAAATTATTAGTGTGATGTTGATTGAGGGATTAATAGCAGCCAGGATACTATGGCTCAGTGGTTAGCAATGCTGCTTCATAGCATCAGGGACCTGGGTTTAATTCCACCCTAAGGCAGTTACTTATGTGGAGTTTGCACGTTCTCCCTGTGTCTGCGTGGGCTCTCTCTGAGTGCTCTGGTTTCCTCCCATATGTGCAAGTTAGGTGGATTGGCAATGCTAAATTGCCCCTAGAGTTGAGGGACATGTAGTTTAGGTGTGTTAGCCATTGGAAATATAGGGTAGGGGGGTAGGATGATCTGTGGAGGGTCAGTGTGGAATGTTGGGCTGAATGGCCTGTTCCCACACTATGTGGATTTTGTGGATAACTCCAAAGAACGTCTTCAAAATACAGCAGACCCTAATTTACAAATGTCTGACTTATGAAGGCATGTATTTTTGAATGCAATCCCATACATGATTATAATGTTAAAGACCTGAGATAGGGACTGTTTCCTGTACTTATAAACAGCTAAATTGCCCTGCATTGTCTTCTGACCTGTGTCTGAATTAGTTTGAGAACAGGCTCCAGAAAGGAACCCGTTCCCAATCCCAGGGTTGCCTGTAGTAAAACAGATCTTTGGCATCCACTCAAGCAGGCTGAAGATGTCTCTTCAGAAAGAAGGAGCTGCCAACAATGCAGCAGCTCCTTCACAGTGTCCTATTGTGATTTTTCTGCTCAATGCCTGGAGCTGGACTTGTTCCCAGGGATGTGAGCATTATCACAGCTGACGCTGGGCTCTAACTTGGTCACAAGTCGACACATTTAACCCCTTCTGTGTGACGCAGAGCTTGAGGTTGCATTGGGCTGGGCTGGTTGAGGGTAGCTGGCCTTGCACAGACTGGGGAATCCAACAACACACGCAGCTGTGTGTGTGATGCAAAGGAGAATGATAGGTCTGTGAGTGTGATATAGAAAAGCTTCTCTAGCGAGCTGCTCTCTCAAGAATATGTTTGATAAGGAATTCAAATGAGATCCTGGACTGAAGCAGTAAATATAAATGACTTATCAATGTTACCTGGCTCTCTTAATTCTGTCCTTGACTAGCCTGCTTCCCATGTTACTCTTTTAAACATACAGGGGGAATGTGTGAGCTAAAGTCTATTCTAGAAACAAGGAACAAAGAGCTTCCTTGATCCTGTGATTTTAATGGCAGCAACAGTTGATTTTGTTTCCCCCACGTGATTTACCAACATGATGTGCCCTATATCTCGCAACACTGCATTGTCTGCATAAATAATGAAGCTGGAACAGAATCGAGGGTTATGTGATAGGAATACACAAAGCCTACACAGAGTCTCCAACTGGTGGACTAGCCAGTGAAGTATCTGTAATTACACATTGAAAATAGGAGCAGGAGTAGACTAATTGGTCCATTTATGTAGCTTCACCATTCAATATGATCATGTCTGATCTCAACACCATATTCCTCTACTGTCCCTATTCCCCCTTGATGCCTTTAAGTATCTAGAAATGTTTCAATTTCTATTTTAACACCATTCAATGACTTGGCCTCCACAGCCTTATACAGTACAGAAATCCACAAGTTCAGCTCTCTTTGAGTGAAGAAATTTCTCTTCATCTCTGTCCAAAATGGCTAACTCCCTATCCTGAGACCCCTTGGTAACACCACTGTCCTACCCCAGATATGAATGGGTTGTAGGTAGGTTAGCTTGCTGAGCTGGAAAGTTTGTTTTCAGATGTTTCGTCATCATGACTAGGTAACATCATCAGTGAGAGAATCCGGTGAAGTGCTGGTGGTATGTCCCGCCTCTCTATTTATCAGTCTTGGTTTCTTAAGGAGGGTGATGTCATTTCCGGTTCCTTTTTCAAGGGAAGGTAGATGGGATCTAAATCGATGTGTTTGTTGATGGAGTTCCAATTAAAATGTCATGCCTCTAAGAATTCTTGTGCGTGTCTTTGTTTTGCCTGTCTTAGGATGTGTGTGTTGTCCCAGTCAAAGCGATGACCTTCTTTGTCTGTATGTATGGAAACTAGTGAGAGTGGGTTGGGTAAGTTTTATTCTTGTTTGTCTGATGTAGTGTTTATTACAGTTGTTGCATGGTATTTTGTAATTAGTTTTGACATTAGTTTTGACATTAGTTTTGATGGTGGCATCTATTGGATCCTTTAGGTTCATTAGTTGCTGTTTAAGAGTTTTGATAGGTTTGTGGGCTACCATGATGCCAAGGGTCTGAGTAGTCTGGAAGTCATTTCTGATATGTCTTTAATGTAAGGTAATGTGGCTATAGTTTTTGGTTGTGTTGTGTCTGCTTGTTTGGGTTTGTTTCTGAGGAATCGGTGGATTGCATTTATTGGGTAGACATTTTTCTTGAAAACGTCATATAGGTATTTTTCTTCTGCTGTTTGTAGTTCTTCGGTGCTGCAGTGTAATGCAGCTTGTTGAAATAATGTCTTGATGCAGCTCCAATTATGGTGTTGGGATGATTGCTTCTGACGTTTGTTTTGTCTCAGTGGCTTCAGAGCCACTGGGGGTATTTTACAGAATATTGGGGTGGGAGGTGAGATGAGCCAGTGAAGTGGGGAGCAGGCGGGGAGAGGTGAAATTTGGTGAGTGAGATACTGGTGCCATTGAAGTCACTAAAATGAAGCCCAGGTAGTTTATTTTGTCATCACGGACCTTAAGACTCATTGAAGTGCACATCGTTACAGTATGACATGATGGTGACACATGAGTGATGTTGAATATCAATGTATTTCAGTGACAGAATTGTCCCTTGAATTAAAGGATGCCAAGCAGCAGCGATTGTGTGTCAGGTTTTGTATTGTCATCACCTTTGTGATTTGAGACCATTGTAAATGAGAAAGATGAAATGATGATTTTCTCTTCCTTATGTGCGATTGGCTGGAATAAGTTTGGAACACGTTCCGTCTAGTTTCTAATGGGTAAATTACTGCCCATAATTCCCCACTAATGGCAGAAAATCGACACCTTCTGTATGGGCAGGACCAGCATGGGAGAGAGACAAATGATAGTGATGGGGAAAGGCTGCTCTTTAGAGATACAATTATGGGATGTTACTGAAATGCAGGACTTTTATTCTTCACCCAGCTCTTTGATCTAAGTTTCAGTCAATTGTTGTAAAGTCTTCTCATTTTCTCGATGTCAGCTTTTCTCTGATTGGGCTCCTGTGAAGCTCCCTTTTTGAGCTGTGTCACTGCGCTGAAGGTACCCATATAAATGCAAGTTGTAGTTCAGCTAGCTAGAAAGTAACCAATCCTGACACACCAAATAAAAAAGTCAAGTAATGTTGGTCAGTGCTGACATCTTGTATCTCACTCATCAAAACTCACCCCCAACTCATCCCACCTCCCACCCCAACATTCTGAAAAATACCCCCACTCTGAAACCACTCAGATAAGCCATTCTTGTCTGTAGTGGGGTAGTGGTGTCACAAGGGGGGGGGGTCTCAGGGTAGGGAGTACAGCATTTCAGACAGACACTAAAGAGGTATTTCTTCGCTCAAAGGGAGGTGGACCTGTGTAATTCTGTAATGAAAACTGAAAGTACTGTGGATGCTGTAACTCAGAAACATAAAACAGAAATTGCTGGAAAAGCTCAGCAGGTCTGACAGCATCCGTGGAGAGAAATCAGGTCAAGTGACCCTTTTGTTTCTGTGGAATTCCCTACTGTATAAGGCTGTGGAGGCCAGGTCATTGAACATTGTTAAGAAAGAATTTGATATGTTTCTAGATATTTAAAGGCATCAAGAGGAAATGGGGAGAGTACAGGAATATGGCGATTGGCCATGATCATATTGAATGATGGAACTGGATAAATGGACCAATTGGTCTACTCCTGTTCCTATTTTCTACATTTCATTATAAATATTTCAGTGACTGGTTGAAGTCTGTGTGAAAGTTTTGTGTGTTCCTATCAAATAAATTCGATCAGCAAACAAAGTTCAGTGAGTGCAAAAGTCACTCATTGAAGCCTGAGGATTGTGTTTCATATTATTATTTCTGTTCAAGAGTGAAGGAGATGTGCTCCCCCCACTCCTCAGAAGCATCTGCCTCACCATTTTAATATCTGCCTCCAAAAAGACCGCAGTCTCTCCGAGAATATAAAGGAGCGCCATTTAGCAGGGAACATTAAAAGAGAGCCCACCACCTTTTATTATCACAGTGTGGGGAGTGGGGTAAGGGTCATGCTGAGCTACATTCCATTTACACATGAACAGAAATGGTTTTAAACAAAGTCACTGGGGCTGTGTGAGGAATATGCTGCTGCACATAGTGACACTATGAGACCCAGCTATAAAGCTTTGGGACATCCTGAGGTTGTGAATGGTGCTATAAAAATGCAAGTTCTTTCTTTTACTTACAGGACGAAACCATCAAGGAGCATATCCTATTGAAAAGGAAGGGATCTTTAAAAATGTTTAATTTAAATCCAGGACTCTCTGCTGTTTCTCTACATTGCTAATAACCATCATGACAATTACAGAAAAATACTCCTTTTGACGTTCCTGAATTGACGTCCCACATTACTGCCAAAGCCCACTTATAGAATGGCTATTTGAAATCTAGTTGACGTTGAATGCTGACAAGATTCTGAACTGATTTTTTTTTCCACCCTTGTCTATAGGGAGTAGATTCCACATCACATCATATGGAGCCTTGTACATATCTGATGTACAAAAGGAGGACGCGCTGTCTACATACAGGTGTATCACCAGACATAAATACAGTGGAGAAACGCGCCAGAGCAATGGAGCCCGTCTCTCAGTTTCCGGTAAGCGTGTAACCCTTGCTGTTAACATCCAAGTCTGTCCTGATACCTCCAGACATTAAGCATGAACGTTAAGGCCTTGGAGAGGATGCAGAGGAGAGTTACCAGAATGGTTCCAGGGATCAGGGACTTCACTTACATTGACACGACAGGGCTGTTCAGAATCTTTCTTTCTGGTTTGAGATGCCCCAGTGGGGTTTGCTTTATTTTTTCGGTTTTCTCAACATCTTTTTTGAGAACAGCTACCAAGGGATGTTACTTCTCCACACAAGAGGGAGGGAGTGGGATTTAGGTGCTTTCTCTTTGTAAGCTGGAAGCTTCCCCAGTATTAACCAAATACAAGGCTGTAAACTAGGAGAAAGTGAGGACTGCAGATGCTGGAGCTCAGAGTTGAAAGTGTACTGCTGGAAAAGCACAGCAGGTCAGGCAGCATCGGAGGAGTAGGAAAATCGATGTTTCGGGCATAAGCCTCATTCCTGATGAAGGGCTGATGCCCGAAATGTCGATTCTCCTGCTCCTCGGATGCTGCCTGACCTGCTGTGCTTTTCCAGCAGTACACTCTCCACACAAGGCTGTAAACCACCAGCCCAGGGACCAACCTCAAAGCTATTGTGCTGAGCACTCCTGAACCTGCACAAAACTGATCCTGATTTAAAAAAAACAATCAAAAGACTGTCTCTGGGTAAAACTGCCCTGAACACACACACCCACATGAACATACCACTGTTTGAATAAGGCAGTATTGGAAATACAACTTGCAATGAGTTGTGTCACTCATTTTTAAAACTGCAGATACCTTCCTACACAGTTTATTTAGTTAAAGCAGGATCTTTTCCCACCTTTTAGTCCACACTCCAAAACCAAAAATAAGTGATCTTACAGAACCTTGGGTTTTACACTTTCTCAGTGATATAAAGCTCAAATGATCTAAAACATGGAGAAAGGATATTCAACACATGTTCATGCTATGGTTAGTGCTCCAAACAAACCTCTCCTCCTGTTAATCATTTAATCTCAAAGTGTTCATCTAATTGTTTCTTCCTCACTTATTTTTCAAAGTTAGAATTGGGTTTTCTTGTCACATGTACTCAAGTACAGGGAGACAGGAGTACAGAGAAAAGTTTGCAATGTCACCACTCGCGATGCTGTCTTGGGTACAAAGTACCTAGGTACAAAATCTTAGGTAAAAAGGAGAGAAATAACGACATGAGTTAGAAGTTCAACCTTACAGTTCTTCTCAGTAGACAGGTAGTTCTCCTAAAATGCTCTAAATGAGTTCCAGCAAAACCTCACTTAATAGAAAATCGCTTAATATACATAATAGGGTGTATATTACAGAGAGTGGTGAACTCGGCCCGGCCAATCACAAAGGCCAACCTCCATCTATAGAATCCATCGACGAGGCTCGCTGTCAAGGAAAGGCCGCCCAGCAAAACATACCACTCACGATCTCTTCAAAATTGAATTGAATTTATGAATTGAATTGAATTTATTGTCACGTGTACCAAGGCACAGTGAAAAGCTTTGTCTTGCGAGCAATACAGTAGATCACAGAGTTAAGTAGAATAGATAAGTATCTAAAAGGTAAACAGCGGCAAAAACAAAAACACAAGTGCAGGTGAATGTTAAGAGTTTGTAAGCCCATTCAGTATTCGAACAACAGTATGGCAGGAACTGTTTCGAAACCAGCTGGCAATTGTGTTCAGCCTTCTGTACCTTCTCCTCCATGGTAGAGGTTGTAGAGAAATATTGCCAGGGTGGGATGGATCTTTGAGAATGCTGGCGGCCTTTCCTTGACAGCGAGCCTGGTCGATGGATTCTGTAGATGGAGGTTGGTCTTTGTGATTGTCCGGGCCGGGTTCACCCCTCTCTGTAACCATCTCCGATCTTGAATGGTACAGGTGCCATACCAGGTAGTGATGCATCCAGACAGAATGCTCTCGATGGCTCATCTATAAGAGTTGGTAAGAGTATTCGCCATCATGCCAAATTCCCTCAGCTGCCTGAGAAAGAAGAGACATTGTTGGACCTTTGGAACCAGTGAGTCCACATGAAGAGTCCAAGAAAGCCTGTTGTTGATGACCACTCCCAGAAGCTTGACACTCTCCACTCGTTCCACCTCTGTGCTGTTAATGTGTGTGTGTGTGTGTGTGTGTGTGGTGGTGGGGGGGGGGGCATGAAAGTCAAAATCACCCAAAAGTCTGATGCAAAGAATAGCACAGCTGGAATGAAAGTTGAAATCATATTTAATATCAAAACAAAAGTAAATTTGCCATAATACATTTAAAAAATTTAAGAAAGCTGCTCCCTGTACAGTACCTCTCAGAGAAAGGGGGACAAGGTGAACAGAGCGGGGCTGTCAGGTCTATGGGGGAAGGGAGCGGTTGTTACCTCAGGGAAAGGACGAGTATTGATCAGGTTGTAGTGTAGTTGGGACTATGCGAATTAGGAGAAAGTGAGGACTGCAGATGCTGGAGATCAGAGTCAAAAAGTGTGGTACTGGAAAAACACAGCAAGTCAGGCAGCATCCAAGGAGCAGGAGAGTCGATGTTTTGAGCATAAGCCCTTCATTAGGAAAATTCCTGATGAAGAACTTATGCTTGAAACGTCAAAAGTCCTCGGATGCTACCTGACCGGCTATGTTTTTCCAGCACCACATTTTATGACTGTGAGAATTAAGTATTGGATCAGTTGAATAGTCACTCAGGAGTTAGATTATACATTTAATGGTCTTAAGTTTCCCAGGTATTATGGGGAGGCAATGGTCTCATGGTATCATTGTTGGAGTATTAATACAGAGACCCTGGTAACATTCTACAGACCTGGGCTCAAATCCCACTCTGGCAGATAGTGGAATTTCAATTAATTTCCAATTTTAAAAAAACCCTGGATTTAGGAGCCTAACAATGACCATGATTATCTGTTGATTGTCAGAAAAACCCATCTGGTTCACTCAAACCCATTAGTAAAGGAAACTGCCATTTTTACTTGGTCTGGCCTACATGTGACTCCAGACCCACAGCAATGTGGTTGACACTTACACTGCCCTCTGGGTAATCACAGATGGGCAATAAATGCTGGCCTGGCCAGAGATGCCCTCACCTTGTGAATGAATTTTTTAAAAATAGCTTGATTTCATCAGAACCTTCCAAATTCTCTGAGTAAATTGGATACATTTTAAGCGCACAAGAATTGCTGAGCAAAATCTTCAGTTTTCTTAGTAATTCCTTCAGGGTGTACTATGCTGGGGTTTCCACAGCGTCCTTGTGCATTACTCCCATCTCACCCGGGAATAGTGACCGATGGCAATCAGAAAATCCAAATGATTGTTTTACCAATCCTTGCGAGGGACCTGTACGTTTACATTCAAGATAGGGACATGACATGATAGCAGCTGGTGATTTCCAAATATTTTTTTAAAAATTTAAAGATGGCATCTGTAGCATGCTTGCCTCATGATTTTTGAAAATCTTACTACAAAATTTACAAATCTCAACTCTTGCATGTCTCGTTTAAACAAAAAAAGGACCAAAATGATGAAGAACCAGCTTTCAAAAAGCCTCGTTGTGTGGAAGCGATTCTGTAGCTCCTTAGGAATTCTACATCCAGCATGTTTTCTTTCTGCGATCACACCCCACAGCAGCCAGCAGACTTCAGATCCTTGTAAATTGTTTCAATCTGGGAAAGCATTAACAGTAAAGTCCAGTTGCCGTGAAGCTTAAGCAGGAATAGAATTGAAACTGCAGATTGCAGGTGCTGTCATTTTAAGGAGAGCTTGCAGACACCCCGGGACTCTACGTTTGTTTCGGATTCTGGGGAGGCAAATTACTGCACTTGGAACCTATCCAGGAACAGCCGAGACTAGAGGCTTTGAGTTACAGGGAGAGACTGAAGAGGCTGAGGCTTTTTTCACTGGAACATTAGAGATGTGACATTGTAGAGGTTTATAAAATCATGAAGGACACGGATAGGGTGAATAGCCAAAGTCTTTTTCCTCAGGTGGGAAAATCCAGAACTAGAAGGCATAGGTTTAGGATGAGAGGGGAAGGATTTGAAAAGAGCCCGAGGGGTAACTTTTTGACACAGAGGGTGGTGCAAGCTGCCAGAGGAATTGGTGGAGGCAGATACAATTGCAATATTTGAAAGGTATCTGATGGGTTCATGAACAGGAAGAGTTTAGAGGGATATGGGCCAAGTGCTGGCAAATAGGGCTAGAGTCAGATTGGGATGTCTGTTTGGCACAGATGAGTTGGACCAAAAGATCTATTTGTGAGCTGTATGACTCAATGACTCCATAACAGCCAGACAGAAAGTTTTTTCCACTGTTTACTTACACTTTTCCAAGTCCGCAGCCATTTCCCTCCAAGATACAGTTTTATGGAACATGGAAGATGAAACTGTCAAAAACAAAGAGCTTGATAAGACCAATAACTAAACCTAACAATAACCTCTGACCATTTATAACTCTAGGAAAGTTGGAATGAATTGTTCAAATGTTCAGGTAACATCCCTGCGAAAGGAGCACATATTTCTGAACCAGAAAAACAAGCTATTTAAGTTGCTATTGGCAATGAAGGCCCTTACAGACTGAGCATGTCAGGTCTGTCCCCATCCATTGTTAGCATCTGGAAAAAATATGGCCAACTGTCAAAGATTAATAATAGCTGAAGTTCAACGTTAGAGTTTCCTGTAAGTTTTTTCGTTCACAGGATCTGGATCTTGTTGGCTAGGCCAGCATTTATTACCCATCCCTAATTGCCTAGAGGGCAAATAAGAGCCAACCACGTTGCTGTGGGTTTGGAGTTACATGTAGACCAGACCAGATAAAGGTGGCAGTTTCATTCCCTTAAGAGGATTATAGAACTGGACGCTTTTCCCTGACTATCGGAAATGCATTCGTGGCCATCATTGGACTCGTAATTAAAGATTTGTATTGAATTAAAATTCCAACATCTGCCATGGTGGGATTTAAACCCAGGTCTCCAGGGCATCACCTGGGTCTCTAGATTAAAAGCCCGTGATAACACCATATTGCTTCACAATCAGAAACAGTGATTAGTCCTATTGTGACTAGAAGGTTATCTAAGACATAGCACAAATAAAACATTCCAAACCATAGGTTCTGAAAATGGACAGCAGCTTCTAAGAAAGGTTGCCATAACTAAGACTGGATGGATGAGCAACCATTTAAGAGAGTTATACATGTATTGCTATTGGTTAATGTGTTGTTCTTTTGTTTTGCTGCCATGTAGTGTTTGATTCTTTAAGGATAAACGTTTAGTTAAATAAAGGGATATTCTGATGGGATGTCATTGCATATTTAAGGGGCATATCTTAAACTGTTGTCAATTGTTATCTACCCTGACAAGATCTGATGGATTAATCCTATGACTTTGACAGCAGTGTGAAGTAGGACTGATGGGAATAAGATGTATTATACTTGTATCCAAGTGGACATTATCTGTAACCAAAAGAGAAAAAAACCAAAAGAGAAAATGCTGGAAAATCTCAGCAGGACATTATCTGTATATAGTCTTCCCTTCAAATAAAGAGCCAACATTATTATTTAATCAATCCCAATGTGTAATTGGTAGATTTAGGCAATGGAGAGTGTAACTGGGTGGAGGAGTCAGGAGAAATAATATTATGTGAATTATACATCAAACATGTCAAAAAACAGCTAACTAATGAAGTGTATAAATTATCGTACTTTATCATCACATTTTACATAAATATGGCCTTAAATTGGAAGAGGTCCAAGGTCATGATGTATTCTCTCAATGGGTGATCATGCAGTAAACAGAGAGACCTTAATGTAGCCTGTCTGGAATGAAGGGCCATATTGTCTCTCTGTATGTGCTGTTTTCTAATGATACAGTAGGAGGGCTGGTGTTAAACAGTGAGGCAGAATCTAACAGAAATGTTTAATGATTCAGACAGATTGATTTGAGGTAACCCTGTGTGCAACACCGATTAAGCCCCTTCTCTCCTTCCACCAACTAAGCCATATGGAGTCCTGGTGAATCTCCCAGTGGGTTGGAGGATATTCTGTTTCTAAATAAGAGCACATAATGTTGAAAAAGGGGCTAAGCTCTGTGGTCCCAACAAAGCATGAAATACAGCACCCCCCCCCCCCCCCGCCCCCTCACAGATTCTCTCTCTGCACTTTCTAAACCTACTTAGAAGGGTCAATTTGCCTGTCCAATCTCCCAAGTGTACCTTTGCCACTGCACCCCCAGTCTGTAAATTCCCAATCTCTTCCTGCTTTACCAGCGTCTGATTCAGTAAATGTTTTTGTACATTCTATTTCCCTGATATATGATGCACTTCCTTGCCTGGATTATTGGTGAAATTAATAGTTAGGAATTTTTTGGTGGCTGTCTTGCTCATTTTAATGCATTGGCTTTAAAATCAGGAATCTCCATACCCCAAAGCTGTCGGCTTGTATGAACATATAGCTCAGGAGAGAATTGTTTCCATGATTTTTGTGTGCAATAATTAGAATGGATGAAAAATGAGACAGTTCTGTTGTAGCTACATAAACCCACTTTGCTCCATGTGTAATATTTGCAGGTACAGCTGTGCAATCTTTTTCTCTCTCTGAGGTGGCTATGCTTTGAGCTTGTACTGAAACAGAACACTAATATTTTGACAAATAAAGCTACGAGCATGCCTCAGATAGTTTTATTGCTGTAATAACAATCTTAACCATAAAATAAATATTCAAAACACAATTAAAAATGTATTTTCAACTTCAGCTTGATCTGTGTTCTACCCTATTCTCTTTTTTTGGAGACAAAGGTTTCCACACCAGTAGTGTTGGTAACTGGAAGGCACAGACTTAAGGTAATTGACAAAAATATCCAGGGGTGAAAACAGAACTTTTTCATGCATCAAGTTGCCATGATTTGCAATGCACTGCATGGAATGGAGATTAGAAGCAGATTCAATAGTAATTTTCACACTGAATTGAATATATACCTGCAGAGGTGTGTGCACAACCACAGAGAAAGAACATGGCAGGGAGGCTGATTGTGTAATTGCTTCAAAGAATCAGCACCAATGCCGTGGGCCGAATGGCCTCTTCCTGTGCTGAAAAATCTTCTGATTTTTTAATTATTTCAATCCTAATTTTACTTTTCATGTACCTCACTTCACTCAACTTTTCTGTCACAGAATTGCTGCAGTGCTGATGGTGGCCATTTGGCCCACTGTGTGAGGGCTGCCTCTATAATGGGCTTGTCACCGAGTTCCATTCTCCTGCTTTCTCCCTGTAACTCTGCCCATAGTTCCTTCTCAAATAACTGACTCACCCCTTTGGAATACCTCGATTGAACCTACCTTTACCACATGCTTAGGCAGTGCACTCCAGCCTCTAACTGCATGCTGCATAAAAACATTTTTCTCATCTCATTTTTGCACCTTCTACTAATTGCTTTAAATTTGCGCCATTTTGTTATTGTTTTAAATTTTGTCCCCTTTCCTTGGCTCTGGATTCTCCCGAATTGGCAGATTCCTTTCAAAACAGCAAAATAATTAGCATTTGGGCTGTTGCCATGCCAATTTTGAGGCCCTTGGTTGTGAAAACTGCGAAGTATGAAGCATGGTGGATAAATTTAATGATCGTCAGTAGCTCAGGAACTAACCCCACTTTGGTGAGTGAAATAATTCCTATTTGCTCAAAGTTTAAAAATATTACACTCTTTGTCACATCAAAATAATAAGTACCAACAGTCAAGTAAATCCTCTCACTGCCAATCATGGATATGGTCTATTAATTTTCAAGTCAAAGTGAACATGACCTCCTCAAGTATTACTGTTCACTGAGACATAGAGACATAGAGGAGAAATCTGTATATTCATTCACCCGTGGGAAATGGGTGTCACTGGCTGGGCCAGCATTATTGTCAGTCCCTAGTTGCCCTTGAGAAAGTGGTGGTGAGCTGCCATCTTCAACTGTTGTGTTCCATTTGCTGTAGCTACATGCACAATGCTGTTAGGGAGGGAATTCCAGAATTTTGGCTTAGTGACACCGAAGGAACGGCGATGTATTTCCAAGTCAGGATGGTGAGTGCCTTGGAAGGGAACTTACAGGTAATGGTGTTTCCATGTATTGGCTGCCCTTGTCCTTCCAGATGAACTGGTCACAGTTTTAGAAGGGGCTGTGTAAGGCGCTTTGGATAGCTTCTGTGGAACACTGTATTTCCAGTGTTGTTAGTTTTACGTCATCCTGCAGAATGCTTTGGCAAAGGAATCACGCAGCTTGGCGACTAAATTTAACGATTAGAATTAGAAAAAAATTGCAATTAGTGCTGGGTTTTGAGAGCAACCATAAAATAGATACGTTAAAAAATGGCAGATGATTGGACATTCAGCTTTGAGTGAGTTAAACATTGGATCAATCCCAATCCTTAATTCCATTCAAGAAAATAAATCTCCTTCATACTGTCTGTTTCTCCAACTATTTTGTGCTTCCTTTCTTTCCCACTCCTCCTTTGCTTCCTGTTCATTGTCCTTTAGTGTAATCACTGAATGAAATTGAAATGGTTTCGAGTGATGCAAGTTGATTAATCCCCCTCCTCCAAATTTTAAATCTGCGTGGTTAATCGTCCTCCTATTTACATTTAAATCTACATGGTTAATCCCCCTCCTCCGACATTTAAATGTACATGGTTACTCCTCCTCCTTCCTACATTTAAATCTATGTGGTTAATACCCCTCCTCCTACATTTAACTCCATGTGGTTAATTCCCCTCCTACCTTTTTTTAAATCTACGTGGTTAATCTCCCTCCTACTTATATTTAAATCTACGTGGTTAATCTCCCTCCTACTTATATTTAAATCTACGAGGTTAATCCCTCTCCTACTTATATTTAAATCTATGTGATTAATTCCCCCCCACCTACATTAAAATCTGTGTGGTTAATCCACCTCTTACCTACATTTAAATCCATGTGGTTAATCCCTCTCCTGCCTATACTTAAATCTACGTGATTAATCCCCTCCCCCACCTACATTTAAATCTATGTGGTTGACCCTCCTCTTGCCTACATTTAAATCTACGAAGTTAATCCCCTTCCTACCTGCATTTAACTCCATGTGGTTAATTCCCACTCCTGCCTATATTTACATCTACATGGTTTCTACCTGCAGATCCTATGGAATCAGCGCCTACAGTGTTGGACAGTTTTCAGTCCAAAGAAGTTAAAACCGGGGAAACCATGGAACTTCCATGCATCGCTTCAGGTTATCCAAACCCAGTGATCCGCTGGCTGAAAGACAACAGGCCATTGCCAGTCGACAGCCGGTGGACCAAGCGTATTACAGGCCTGACGATTAACAACCTACATGTGGAGGATAGCGGCATGTACATCTGTGAAGTGACAAACACCTTCGGCTCAGCGGAAGTGACTGAAATCATTAAAGTCATAGGTAAGAGCTTCTCGCCTTTCTCTGCTATCTGCTGGGAAAGACAAAGGCCTCGGGGTAAATCCCAGCAGAGAAGATTAAGAAGTGTTCAAAATTATGAACAATTTTGACAGAGTAATGAAGAATATTCTGTCTCCATTAGCTGGTATGTCAGTAACTCTGAGATAGTGAGGACTGCAGAATGCTGGAGAAGTCAGGGTCAATGTCGGGTGGCATTTGATAAAACACAGCAGGTCAGGCAGCGTGTGAGGAGCAAGAGAGTTGACATTTCAGGCTTAATCCCTCATCAGGACTGTCGGTAACTATTTCAACATTGTCAACAAGCGAGCTAGGAGTGAGATGAGGAAAAACGTCTTTACTCAGAGAGTTGTGAGGATTTGGAATGTGCTGCCTGGGAGAGTGGTGGAGGTAGATTCCACAGGAGGTTTCAAGAGAGAGCTGGATAGATATTTGAGAGTGATGAAGTTAGAGGGCTATGGAGATAGAGCTGGAGAATGTGACGAGCTGGGTAGTTCATTTGGAAGTTGGTACAGATATGATGGGTCAAATGGCCTCCTGCAGTTCTGTGAGATTCTACATTTCTGTAATGGGAATTGGGAGAAAACTCTCTGTTGCCTAGAGTCAAAGGAATCCAAAGGAAGATGGTTGTGAAGGTCAGTCATCTCAGCTCCTGGACACCTTTGCAGGAAATCCTCAGAGTAGTGTCCTTGACTCAACCGTCTTCAGGTGCTTCATCAATGACCCTCCTTTCATCAAAAGCTCAAAAATGGGTGTGCTCGCTAACAATTGTGTAATGTTCAGCTCCATTTGCGAAGCAGTCAATGTCCAAATGTATCATTAACTGGACAATATCCAGGATTCTACTGACAAGTGGTAAATATTAGGCAGTGACTATCACCATCAAGAGACAATCTGATCCTGGTCCTTTGACGATGACGATGACGATGGTATTGTCTTTCCCATTGAATTCTCCACTATTATCCTGGGGGTTATTATTGACCAGAAACTGAACTGAACTGGCCACATAAACATAGTGGCTGTAAGAGCATGTCAGAGACTGGGAATCCTGCAACGAGTAACTCACCTCCTGACTCCCCAAAAATTGTCCACCATCTAAAAGGCACAAGTCAGGAGTCTGATGGAAGACTCCCTACTTGCTTGATGGGTGCAGCTCCAACAACATTCAAAAAGCTTGACCCCATCCAGGATAAAGCAGCCTCCTTGACTGGCATCCTATCCACAAATATTCAGTCCCTGCACCATTGACGGTCAGAAGCAAAAGTGTACAAACATCCACAAGATGCACTGCAGAATATCACTAAGGCTCCTCACATAGCACCTTCCAAAGTAATGACCATTTCCAGCTAGAAGGACATAGGCAGCAGTTACTTGGGAACGCCCCCATGTACAATTTCCTCTCCAAACCACTCACCGTGCTTTCTTGGAAATGTATTGCTGTTCCTTCAGTTTCTCCAGGTCAAAATCTCACTTTTTCACAGAGCTGTGGGTCTAACTAACCAATTTGACTGCAGCAGTTCATGAAGACAGTTCGCTGTCAACCTCTCAAGGCAACTGGGAATAAATGCTGGCCCAGCCAGTGATTCCCACAGTCCCAGAAAGAATAACAAAACAGAAATCTCGGTCATTCTGCTGAATGTCGGAGTTGAATAGCTGACTAAAAAATCTGGTGTTTTTGTTTTCCAAAGTATCACTTGCACTAAAAACTCAGACTGATACCTCTCATATGTTTGGACTGCTCTTAACTTTCAATTGGAGACAGTGAGGGGGCATTTATCCACCGTCATTGGCCTGAGGAGTCAATGCACTCACCTGTTCCACCCTTCACTTTCAGAATCAGACCCCTCCAAATTCTGAGCTCTGAGCAAGGGTCACTCGACTCAAAACGTTAAGTCTGATTTCTCTCCACAGATGATGACAGACCTGCTGAGCTTTTCCAGCAATTTCTGTTTTTGTTCCATCAGAAGTTTGGGTTGCTTCTTTTGTCCAAAAGCTGGACCCTTCCACCTCCCAATCTGCAGACCTGACAATCTTTTCAGCATCGCTGTGCGTTATGGAAAAGCACAATCTTTTGTTTTTAAAGTGATAACAAAAACAATCTGAAAGGAACAAAGGCCAAGACACAGTTGGACTTCCTTAGAGACAAAAAAACTGCAAAAGCTGGAATCCAAAGTATCAAGCAGGAGGCTGGAAGAACACAGCAAGCCAGGCAGCATCAGGAGGTGGAGAAGTCGATGTTTCGGGTATAACCCTTCTTCAGGAACACTTCCAGACTGCTATGTGTCTACCTTGCATTCCAGTAACTGCAGTTTTTTTAACCCTTATTACACAGGCCGATAGGAACCACAGTGAAATGGAGATGCCAAACATTGAGATCCTATCAATGGGTATTTCCAGGAATTTCCAGCAAATTTCATATACGAACCTTAAGACTTCTTGTTTGAGAACATGCCCACACTGTTTGGAAGGAAATATTCATCCATTTTGCAAAGTCCACCATTGTCCTAAAAATAGCACATGTCTATGACTATATTTTGTCTCTGATTTTTACAGCAAGGGAACAGGGCTATTACTGTGGGAGGGAATCAATTTAATATGTCCCACTCAACCTGGGGGCAAAATTAACATGCTGGTCCCGCACATCCCGCCCCTTATTTCTTTTACCATTTAGTTAAGAGAGGCAGGGACGGGTTAGCCAGACAGAATACAATGCAACATATAGGAGATAAATTTTTAAAGAACTGATTTAATATTTTATTTTTGCAAATATAAGCGATTTACTGGGCCATCAGTGCAGGACACTATCATCGCCATGATCCCTTTAGTGCAGGTGGATCATCCGATACTGCTGACATGCCAAGTGCTACAGAATTGCGTGATGCATTCTACAAAAGGAAGGTGGATTTCTCATCCTGACAGCCCGTGGTGTTGTGTCTATGACATGTGACAGTGAATGTTGCACTGGCTGTCATGGTAATGTAAGGGATCACAGTCAACTGGAAAGCATTGTGCTGTACCACCAGCTACTCATTGACATTGAAAGGATCAGTGCTTTATATTGGAAGACAGGAATAATCTAGACATCGTAGGTGAGTCAGCATGACCGCGTTTACCTATGAGACAAAGTAGAGTGTGAGGAGATTCTAGTGGACCAAAAAACCAGCAGTGCCCGGGGAGGCAGAGTGCTATGGGTCTGTGCCGTAAATTCATCATAGAATTCCTACAGGCCATTCAGCCCATTGGGTCTACACCAAACCTCCAAAGAGCATCCCAGCTAGATTCACCCCATCCCTGTAACCCTGCATTGCCCATGGCTAATCCACCAAGTCTGCACATCTTTGGTCTGTGGGAGGAGACTGGAGCACCTGGAGGAAACAGGGATAATGTGCAAACTCTACACAGATAGTCACCCGAGGGTGGAATCGAACCTGGATCTCTGGCACTGTGAGGGACCAGGGCAAACCATGTCGTTCTCAGTGTAGGTTTATGTCACTGGACTTTGCTGCTAAATGCATTAATCTAATTTGTAGAAATAAGATGCTCATTACAGAAACCAAATGCTTTAAACTTACTAATTCTGTTTTTCTGACACTCACCAGACTTGTCCACTGCTGGATTATGTAATTTACGTTTTATGTTCCTATTGTTCTGACTTTCTCCACCAAGAACTCTTCTCTGTTGCACACAAACTTCTCCAGCTATTGAACAAAATGAGAGAGTGTTTCCCACTAATCTGCAAGGCTGTTTATCCCTTGGCTACCAAAAAGAATGTACACACATTCCTGAAGGAGAGAGGGTGTAGGCAAAGAGGATAAGAGTGGGGCCAACTAGATTGATCTGTAAAAGAGCAAGCACAGATTTATAGGCAGATTTATCACCTCTGTCCATGTGTTGTTCTATGATGAGTTTATTTACATTCCTTCATGAATGTTGGGTTTGAACTTGAGGGTTTGCATTCAGAAAATGGCAATCTATTTGTGTGAGATATTGATATGTTTAACTGTTATACTCAAGTCATAATCTTTGCTTTGTATTTCTGTTGCTTTTGCAGATCCGCTGAGGGTAACAGTGACTCCAAAGAAACTAAAAACTGGAATTGGCAGCACCGTCATTCTGTCGTGTAGTGTGATGGGTTCTCCTGAGTACATCATCAGGTGGTACAGAGACACAGAGCTTATCATTCCCGATGGTTACATCTCTGTCCGAGGAATCAATAACAACACATTGCTGATCACATCTGCTCAGAAGAGTCACTCAGGAGCCTATCAATGCTTTGCCACCAGGAAATCCCAAACTGCACAGGACTTCTCCATCATAGTGTTAGAAGGTACTGACTTTTTTTTTAAGAAAAGCAAAATCATCAGATGTTCTTCTCTAATTTGTAAATGGGATGAGGGCAGCAATGGCTAGGCTGGCCTTAGTTCCCCAGCCCCTACAGTCCTTGAGAAGACAGGGGCAGGCTCCCTTCTTGAAACCACTGCAGTCCATGTCATTGTGGGTACACACACAATGGTTTTTTTTTAGATTTAGACTAGTTACAGTGGGGAAACAGGCCCTTCGGCACAACAAGCCCACACCAACCCGCTGAAGCGCAAACCACTCAGACTCATTCCCATACATTTACCCCTTCACCTAACACTAGGGGCAACCTAACATGGCCAATTCACCGAACCTGCACATTTTTGTTTTGACTGTGGGAGGAAACTGGAGCACCCGGAGGAAACCCACACAGACACGGGGAGAATGCGCAAACTCCATACAGTCAGTTGCTTGAGGCGGGAATTGAACCCAGGTCTCTGGTGCTGTGAGGCAGCAGTGCTAACCACAGTGCCACCGTGCCGCCCACAGTTGTTGTTGTTGGGGAGGGCTTTCCCGGATGTTGGCCCAGCGAAGGGGAAGGAATGTGAATGTTGTTCCAAATCAGGACGGTGTGTATGGTTCCGAGACAAACTTGCAGATGTTGCAGTTCCCACCATCAGCCACAGATATGGACCAAACCCCCTCAAAATATATTCAGAAGGTAGTCCAGATGCAATTCGATTGGTCAAATTACTAGATGTTTATTTTTACACTGCAGTTAAGATACAGACTAAATAAAAATAAAAGATTGGCTTAACTGCAACTCTATCTAAATGCTTAACAAAATAATAGATTTTGAGAAGATTTGTAGCTCATGTTGAGGTTCTGGATGTAGGTTTGCTCGCTGAGCTGGAAAGTTCATTTCCAGATGTTTCATCACCCTACTAGGTAACATCTTCAGTGGGCCTCCAGGCGAAGCACTGTTCATGGTTCCTGCTTTCTATTTATATGTTTGGGTTTCCTTGGGTTGGTGATGTCATTTCCTGTTGTGACGCCATTTCCTGTTCTTTTTCTCAAGGGGTGGTAGATGGGGTCTAACTCAATGTATTTGTTGATAGAGTTCCGGTTAGAATGCCATGCTTCTAGGAGTTCTCGTGCGTGTCTCTGTTTGGCTTGTCCTAGGATGAATGTGTTGTCCCAGTCGAAGTGATGTCCTTCCTCATCTGTATGTAAGGGTACTAGTGAGAGAATGTCATGTCGTTTTGTGGCTAGTTGATGTTCATGTATCCTGGTGGCTATTTTCTGCCTGTTTGTCCAATGTAGTGTTTGTTACAGTCCTTAGAGAGAGAGAGAGAGAGAGGGACAAAGAAGCAGGGAAAGATGTCCTACAGCTTCCAAAATTTGCTTCAAACCCCAGCAACAACTGCTACCAAAAAACTAGAACTAAAAATCCTGATTCTGCGGGAGCTTGATCCCACCCATTTAGGGTGCTTGGTTCACAAGTTCATAAGGTATAGGAGCAGAATTAGGCCATTCGGCCCATCAAATCTGCTCCACCATTGAACATGGCTGATATACTCCTCACCCCCATTTTCCTGCCTTCTCTCCATATCCCTTCAACCCATTGCTAATTAAAAATCTGTCTAACTCCTCCTTAGATTTACTCACTGTCCCAGCATCCACCATACTTTGGGATAGCACATTCCCCAGATTTTCAACCCTTTGGGAGAGATAGTTTCTCCTCAACTCTGTTTTAAATTTGCTTCCCCTTATCCTAAGACTTTGATCTCTCATCCCAGAATGCCCCACACGAGGAAGCATCTACTCCCCGTCAGTTTTATCCACATTCATCCACATTCTTCTAAATTCCACAGAGCATAGGTCTAAACTATTGCTTCTGTGGTTCCCACTTTAAAATGAAAACTCCAGGTTGGGGCTATTTTCCCTGGAGCATCGGAGGCTGAGCGGTGACCTTATAGAGGTTTACAAAATTATGAGGGGCATGGATAGGCTAAATAGACAATGTCTTTTCCCTGGGGTCAGGGAGTCCAGAACTAGAGGGCATAGGTTTAGGATGAGAGGGGATAGATATAAAAGAGACCTACAGGGCAACCTTTTCACACAGAGGGTGGTATGTGTATGGAATGAGCTGCCAGACGAAGTGGTGGAGGCTGGTACAGTTGCAACATTTAAGAGGCATTTGGATGGGTATATAAATAGGAAGGGTTTGGAGGGATATGGGCCAGATGTTGGCAGGTGGAATTAGATTGGGTTGGGATATCTGGTCGGTGTGGACAGGTTGGACCGAAGGGTCTGTTTCCATGCTGTACATCTCTATGACTCTATGACCTCACAAGCTCTTTACTTAATGGGGTTTGAAGCAGACCAGTTGGCAGCTCTGATTCTAACCTTTCTTCACAAAAAAAGAACAAAATATACCTCTTAAAGCCATAGTTCTGTCCCTCTCTCTCCAAGAACTGTAACAAACACTACATTGTCACACCACACATCTGGGATGAGTTTGAGCATCTTCAATAAGGGGTTCAGAATTGAAGACAATGGGATAGCATCTCTCTGATGCATATGTGGCATGGGAAATTGGACAACTCGTATTGGCATCGTAAAGGTGAACTTCAGAAAATGGGCGTAGCTCATCGGCCCCACCAGCAATTGGGGGAAACTTGCCATGGTGGTGTTGGGGGTGGGGTGTGAGGCAGTTGATCCCCTGAAATAGAGCTGGGGGGTTTTGTTGCTCCTCTTTCTCCCTGATCTGGCTGACAAAGATTTGAAATTTTCAACACGTCAAGAACACTGGTCAAATGTTTTTCTGTGAATGAGAGGTGGGATGATGTTACTTGTGCCTGATGACCATGCTTAGCATTGAGCACAGCAACTTTCCCAAACAGGCAGAACTGTGCAGGCAGGAAAAGGGTTCAGGAGGAAAGAGGTAAAAGAGAAAGGAGTAGGAGGCAGAAAATAAGTTTATGTATTTTCTTTGTGGGGGGAGGGTATCTGTGGAATTGATGTGGAATCACTTACCAGAGTCTTTTCTCTGATGTTTTGTCTCATGGTCAGTCTGTCAATAACCTTGTAACAGACATGCTCATAATATCATCGCTCTCATAGCATGTGACTTGAAGATATAAAGGTCTCATACTCTGTCTTACCACAGGACCACAAGAAGAATGACAGTCTACTGGAAGCATGTTCCATTGATGTATTGTAATAATTTTACAACCCATTGGGGTATCATTCTGTAAACTGAGCCACACTATTCCTGAAGTCATACTAAATGTTAAAGTACTTTGTAAAGTATGCACAGTGCTCCAATCCACCTGAATTCCTAACCGAATTGATAGAAAGCACAGACCAGCTTTCTGTATTGACCAAGAATTACTATGTATTATAGATTATAGCTACAGATAAACAGGTATAAATTAATGGCATAAAACACAACTAACTAAAACTCTAATCCCCTTATAAACTCCTCCTTTTCACACACATTCATTGATAAACAATGGGGAATATAGGTTATTTGCAGAAGTAGAAGACACTGAAAGTCAGTTCCACAGTCTTTGCTTCCCTGATTCCAATGTTGAGATGACCCTACACTAGCTAACCAGGCCCATGGTATGCAGTTGTCTTTCACTGGAAGCTTCCATTTATTTGAAGGAAATACAGAGCAACTTATTCACTTGGAAAATCTCTTAATTTCAAAAGACACAGTTGACAGCAACTGCTACAGAAAAGGGAACTGAGTTTCTTCAAAATTAAACTGAGTTTTTTTACTGCAGAGAACAGGCAGCTTCTGCTGGGAAGACCCAACAGTGCACTCTTCTGTGTTTTTCTCTCTCTCTCTTTCTATCTCTGTCTCTCTCTCTCTCTCTCTCTGTAACTTGTTTCTAGTTCCAGCTAACTGAGAACCAATCAGCTTTCCTGGTAAATAACCCCTTTGTAGGAACTCACAGCCACAAAAAAGCAGAGTTCACAATAGATATTAAATTCCTTCTTGTTTCTTGTGAAATTATTCAGCCATCATGGTAAATCCATATATTTAGCAACAGATTTTTTTTTCTCCTTACAGTCTTCAGTTTTTAAAGACACAAAATAAAAAGACATGGTTCTTCTAATAGCTTAAAAGTAGTCCACCATTCATGTGCCTGAGGTATGTAATAGCTAACTATAATAAATATCTGTTGGACTCTTCGATACCATGATATCAGTGCCTAGTTTCTATGGGAGATAACATTAATATTGCCACATCAGGTAAAACACCATGTTAGGGGGAAAGCCTACACCATTTTCCCTTTGCAGGTGTTAAAATAACTTGCCCAGGAATATTCATGGTGAATATAAAGTCCCATACTGCCTGAAATCCATTTGTCACAACAAGCAGGAAAGGTTTTGTTTCAAGTTTTGAAAAAAAAATCAATGGCTGTGTTTGGACACTGAATGCCATATGAACTCACATCTGTAGCTTTTCCCAAGAGGCTGCACCTTTCCTGATGAAGGGGCAACAAAATTAACCATTCCTTTGATTTACTTTAACTCTTCATTACCTTTCCCTGCAGATGGAACACCCCGGATCATCTCGTCCTTTAGCGAGAAAGTGGTCAACCCAGGCGAGCAGTTTTTCCTCATGTGCACTGCCAAAGGTGCTCCTCCGCCGACCCTCACCTGGACGCTGGACGACGAGTTGATCATCAGAGACAGCAGCCATCGGTCTAACCAGTACACACTGACAGATGGCACTGCCGTTAGCCACATGAATGTCACCAACCCGCAGATCAAAGATGGAGGGGTTTACCGCTGCGCAGCAAGAAACCTCGTCGGCAGCGCCGAATATCAAGCGCGAATAAACGTAAGAGGTGCCTGTCTACTTTTCAATATCCGATAGGATAATTTCTGTTGTGAAGTGTGTTGTGTTAACTGGATATTTCATTCCAAGCTCATGTTTGTTTGATCTTTCCTCAAATCGCTACATTTCCTCCTTGAATCATCATGTGAATGTACTCTATCTTTGGTGATGGGATATTTTCCTCCCGTGTTCATTTCAAAGTCTCATTTCCTTCCCTACTCCAAAAGCACTGCACAATACACCTCAGTGGCACCATGATCTGAGGCAGGTATTGTCTTTGCTCTTGGGTATCATCAACCAGAAATGTGTATAGCACTTAGAATTGTCAGCAAGGGAATAGATCAAACCTTGAAGAAATGGTGACATTAGAACTGGGAGCTTGGGAGACACCATTTTGCTGAGGGTCTGTCAA
Source organism: Chiloscyllium plagiosum (assembly GCF_037043375.1). NCBI lineage: Eukaryota > Metazoa > Chordata > Chondrichthyes > Orectolobiformes > Hemiscylliidae > Chiloscyllium > Chiloscyllium plagiosum. The sequence continues at coordinate 10,246,193 of NW_028270167.1, forward strand.
TCTGCTGCTGGGTATGAACTCAGAGTCCCTTTGTTCTGACAGTGAGAGTTATGCACTTTCACAATCTTCTAGTTCCGAGTGCTGGTAGGAAGGAATTAAATCTCAGTAGTTGGCACAAAAGACCCCTGTTTGATTGCTCCTTTCCTATGACTATGATCTAAAAGTCCATGTATATCTTGAAAGGCCTTCCTTAGATTAGAACCAGACAACACAGTGAAAGGCTGACCTTATATACATTCCCTGGAACATCCAAGAGTGTCCATGACCCAGAGCACTTTGCCTTTTCTGTAACCTGTACCAGACAGTTGTGAGAAAAACGGGAAACCTTTATTATGTCACTACTTGCAGTAACATAGCACCCAGAATAAATATACGTAAATTAAGCCTGGTTAAGGATGGCTGACATGAATTTTCAACATGGACTCTTCCATTCGCCTTGTGAAGTTGACATTATGACATTACATTTGACACAGCTATTGATTAAAGAAACTTTCAACCAAACTGCACAGTTACCTATCGCCTTAAAACTGAGGGTTAGTTTTCACCTACAACGAAAGATTTGACACAGTGGGTAGAAAGTGAACATCCCTGCACCCAATTCACATGCGTAACACAAGTCCAATGAGGTCTACCTTTGGTCACTAATGTTTGATAGACTAAAGATACCAGAATGACAACCAACCCAAAGTTAGGTGATGGAATATCTCATGCATCTCTTGTAGCTGCAGAAACCCAACAGTTCGACCCATTCTGTATGTAACGCCTGCTTTTGGAAGCCCTGAGAAAACCCTTGTGTCAAGGAGGCTACACAGGCCTCAGACTTACTCTGGTCAGATTGACCTGCACTGGGTTCTCGCCCAGGGACTGATCACGGCTGAAAAGGTGAGATGTTGCATTTAGAATAATTCACGTCAATTTCCTCCAAGCACCACAAGCCCTTCTCCTGTAGTCACCTTTGTAAAGATTTCCACTGCTCACTGGGCTGTGAATGTTGTTGGAAGCAGCTTCACATGCCACTGCTCTGGAGTTTTTCAAATCAAATTTGACAAGCCTGTGGTTTGGATTTTAATTTTTGTTAATGTTGTGTACACTGCATGCTTGGGTTCCCCTCCACCTCCTCTATGGTTTATCGCACACAGTCATGTTTTAGCAAGCAGCACATTTAAAGAGGCAGTGTCCCATTTTGATGCCTTAAATGGAATTATAATTTAATTTCATTTGAAATTTTGATTTTTTTATTCCCCTAACTCTGGTACTGGGAAAATGTGATTACTTCAAGCATGTTCGGGGGATCATTATCTTGGATCCTTCAAGGGTAATTGCATTCCTGAGAGGTGCAAGTTAATTCCTTCATTGCAATGGACTAATTAATGCCTCCAACCTGCCAATTGCGATAAACTGACAGGCCAAATTTCCTTGCAGCTTTTGATAATTATTACAAAAACAAATGAACAAAACAACAATTGGATCTCGGAAAGCCCAAATTCTCTTTAGTTTACTTGTCGAGGTGTATCCCAGCGATCACACTTGCCCTGTTAAATCACCAACTCCCTATGGCCCAAGTGAATCCAGTCGTGTAGCACTCACTATCCTTGCATTGAGCTGCTTCGTTCTTGTGATCTGATCATCCCTCAATGTCTTCCGTTATTTGTTCACTGCTCAAGAAAAATTGCTGCTTAAAGCTCTCTGTGCAGGGCATCGGTAACTTGGACAACACTACGTTCAGCAGGAGAATCGTTGTTTCGGGCATTCCTGATGAAGGGCTTTTGCCCGAAACGTCGATTCTCCTGCTCGTCGGATGCTGCTGTGCTTTTCCAGCACCGCACTCTCGACTCTGACCTCCAGCCCTCACTTTCTCCCAACACTACATTCATCATTGATGAGGTCATTACATTGCCATGGTTGAGGTTCCAGTATTGGTGAAGATTTCCATCTACTTTGCCTTTCCTGTTGGGAGGGTCCTCTGCACAACAGTGTTCAGGTGAAGTGTAAATAGTTTTAATCCATCTGTTCAGATATTTTCATGCACAGCTGTGGAGATGGTGGGACTTGAACCAGACCGCCTAGCTCAGAGGTAGGGACATTACCACTGTGCCAGAAGAGCTCACTCACATAGAGTGTACACTTATCCAAATAGAATTCCTACAGTGTGGAAGTAGGCTATTCAGCCCATCAAGTCCACACCGACCTCCGAAAAGCATCCCACCCAGACCCACCCCACCCTATCACCCTGTATTCCCCATGGCCGAACCACTTAACCTGCACATCTTTGGACTGTGGGAGGAAGCTGGAGACATAGGGAGAATATGCAAACTCCACACATATAGCTGCTGGAATTGAACCCGGGTCCCTGGTGTTGTGAGGCAGCAGTGCTAACCACTGAGCCCTTGTGGAGAACTTGGAAACCGGTTCTTCATGTCTTCAGCCTGCAAGAATTCACAATTCACTTTCATCTGATAACCTGTGGCTCTCAGGATCTAGCTGGACCAGGTCATCCACTGTCACAGGTACCAGCACTTGTATGTGATGGTGGGACAGGTTTTGGAACCACACTGTCCCTTCACTGGTGGCCAGGGCAGGGTTTGAGGCTGCCGGGGTGGGGCGGGTCTATTTATGGTGTGTGCTACAGGGGTTTTAACTGAGCATGGAGGCAAACTGGCCTATCGCGTTCCTAGCTACCTTCCCCCCAACCCCATCCCCTCTCTCATTTATCTCTCAGGTCCAGCCCACAAGCCTCATTCCTGATGAAGGGCTTATGTCCGAAACGTCGATTCTCCTGCTCCTCGGATGCTGCCTGACCTGCCGTGCTTTTCCAGCACCACACTCTCCACTCGGAGCTCCAGCATCTGCACTCCTCACTTTCTCCTTTCCATGATGTTGCAATGTGTCTGACTAATGACCAGTGCTAGCCTGTGTCCTCATGAACAGAATACCTCCAAATCCCAAGCCTTGCAATCTGAAATTAACATGACTTCAGAGTCATGGGCAAGTTCAGCGGGACATTACCCCTTTGTCTACTAAAACCCTCGGAATCTAATAGTTCTTTTTACAAACGAGTGGGAGGATAGGGGATCCCATTTTAGCGATAGATTTTACAAGCAGACATCACTGAGATGGAGGCTGATGTTTGTTGTGTGAAAGAATGCTGCTGTTGGTGTTTTAATGCAGGATTCCTTTCCACAGGCTCACCCAGTATTCGCCCCATGAGGAACATCACTGCGATTGCTGGGAGAGATACTTTCATTAACTGCCGGGTGATTGGATATCCGTATTACTCAATCAAATGGTACAAGGACTCAATATTACTTCCTGACAATCACAGGCAGGCAGTGTTTGAGAATGGAACCTTGAAACTGATGGATGTGCAGAAGGGGATGGACGAGGGAGAATACGTGTGTAGTGTCCTGGTGCAGCAGCAACACTCCATCAGCCAGCGAGTGCATGTCACCGTTAAAGGTAGGACCAAGTGAAGCTCCAGTTGTCTTGTTGCATGGTCAACCTATAATGAACGCAACTGCTGTACATGAGAGAAAAACCCCTCTCACACCACTTTTCCTCTCCACCGACCTCTCCCTCCTCGCTGGCCACAAGCTTTCTGTCCCTCTGTCCTACCCCTCCCTTCCTTAATCTTGATGTGCAGATGCCGATGTTGGAGTGGGGTAGGCAAAGTCAGAAGCCTCATGACACCTGATGAAGGAGCAACACACCGAAAGCTTATGATTTTAAATAAAGCTGTTAGACTATAACCTGATGTCATGAGATTTCTGACTTCCCTTAATCTTGCTTTCCCCACCAGCCTCCTCGCCCTCGGAACCACAGCCCACTCCCCATTCCCTACTCCCTCTTCCACGCACACTACCTGCACCTGCTATCTGCATTCCCTCCTCCTTCATTTCTCCATCAAGCCCTTCCATCTGACCTGCTCCTCTTTCCACTGCCCCAATCCCTCCTCCTTGCCCTCTGCTCAACATCATTCTCCATTCCTGAGTTAATCCTTGCCCCGACTCTGTAGATCTCCTCCCTAAAATGTCCACCCATACAAAAACTCCAAAGAAAACTTAAAATTTGGCGAGTTGTTTCTGTGGAAAAAAATGGACAAATGAACATTATCCTTCTATTTCCTTTCTCTTGTTTTTGATCATCCATTTGTCATTTATAATCTCTGTCTGCTTTACTTCCTTCCTATTCTGTGTCTGTTGAGCTTTCAGGTTTTCATGTATTTACCCATCTCCTGTTGGCTGAGGTTGAGTAAACGGCAAAGAGAGGTGGAGGTCAGACACAGACTTGAGCACTTTGCAGAAAAACCAGCATCTTACAAGATTGAAGGGCAACTGAAGCAAAACAGGCAGAGTCCAGGGCACTAATAGCCTTGAGTTCTGCTGAGAAAAGGCACATTTTTGAAACTTTTCATCTTGCATTTATCAGGACAAGAATATCAATTTAAGGGAAAACCAATACTTCAACTGCATGAGTGGAGACTTCTGATTGGATGGCAAGTGAACTCTGATTGGTGAAGGTGTTGCCATGGAGAGTGATCTTTAACAGTGAGCTGCCAGAGTGTGTTTAAATTTTAAACCAGGCACATTGACTGCCTTCAGTCATAGTATTGCCCTGAGAAATGAACCGAAAAATGGGTATCTTGTTGGGTTGAGACAGGTGCTGGACATGTATATGTTCTTTCTGTCTGCAATTGGACAACATTTGCTGGATAATCCTAAGTGTGCAAACAATTACATTGACAACCAACTTAGAGTTTTAAGTCACACTCACAATATTTTGCAACTGCATGTACCAGAACCTGTGTATATTCATACACAAGGCCCTGTTCTTTACACATAGGAAGACCATGAACATGCACTTCACCCGTTTAGAGGTTATACTTAACTGGTTCATTCCTTATGGCAATGCCTTGACAAATCAAAGACAACAGTCTGGTTTAAAATTTAGCAAAACCTTTCAGTAAACTGTCAATCATCATCATCTCATACATCTTCCATCGCAACATTTTCTACATAGCAAGAGTCCACTTGCCAACCAATCAGCATTCTGCTCTCAAACATATAAATGCTATTTTTCTCCTTAAATTGATATTCTTGTGAATTTTCCTGATGACTCTAAGACAAATTGTCTTTTTGAACAGTACTCAAGTTCTATACTGCCAAACGACAATTAATAGCCGAGTTCTCAAAAAAGTGTTCATGTCCATACTGATTATATATTTACAAGCGAAGGACAGGACTATTAAGCTAATTATCTAACTAATGGAACAATTTCAAATGTTGATCTTAACCCTGGATGTCAATCACAAAATCGATATCTTAACACAAATTGATTAGCCCACCAAATATTTTTGCCCCTTTCTCCTCCCATCATCTCATGTCCAGACCCTGTCCAGATGAGACATAGTGACTATCAGGACAAATGGACAGATGTCTTCCTTTCTTATTCCTGAGCTAGTTGCTAAGAGTTGTATTTGGAGTTATTTCCTACTCATCATCTTCCCTCAAGTGTTCCCCACAAGACCATTTATTATATCCTTGATTTTCCTCACGCCTCACTGACATCTTTACAACAATCAGCCATCTCAGCTGTTTATTAGAATGACCTTGTCCCTCAGGATTGTGGGATAGGATTACTTAACTGCCAAAGGTCCAACTTTTAGTCATGAATCAGGGTCCCTTGATTTTCAAGTGGAAAAGTGTGGTACTGGAAACACGCAGCAGGTCAGGCAGCATCGAGGAGCGGGAGAGTTGACATTTCAGGCATAAGCCTTTCATCAAGAATGATGCCCGAAACATTGACTGTCCTGCTCCTTGGATGCTGCCTGACCTGCTGTGCTTTTCCATCACCACACTTTTCGGCACTGATCTCCAGCATCTGCAGTCCTCACCTCCTCTCCCTTGAGTCTCAAACCTACAGTGTGAGTTTATTAAAAGAGCCAGTTAATACCTAAAAGGGTTAACTGAAGTCACAAGCTCCACACGGAAGGATATAAATGACTGTTCCTGGGAGGTCCTGACCAGTTCTACCTTGATTCCAGTCTTGTTCACAAAATGTGAAAAAAGTCACCATTCCTCTCACTATAGAGAGACAGAACTCGGTGGTTGTTTTAACTTGAGTATCACCACTTCTCAGACAAGGGGAAAGGTTGAAAGGAGAGTTTGTCAGGGAAACCTCAGCCAGTGCAGGAATTGAACCGATAATGCTACGACACAAACCAGCCATCCAGCCAATTGATCCATTTTCTCATTAGAGAATGATGACTAGTTTTGGTGTAACTTGAGGGCTATCACATTTCAGGTGAGGTTGAGAAGTTGGAACCTTCATTGTAGCCTGAGTCAGTGTAGGAATTGAACCAATGCTGTGCCATAAGTCCACATTGCAAACCAGCCATAGATCCAATTAAGCTAACTGACCTTCCTGATGCATACTTACTCTTCAGCCTAGCCTATCTCACTCAGATGTAATATGAGTAGCTACTGAGTACTATGTAATAAACCTATTTTGTTTTAAGACCGAGCATCTCTTCCACTGAAGACTTTGTGTGGGCATCCGTTACTAGTTAGTAACAGGAACAGAGATGAGCTGGAATAAGAATAATTTGTGTCAGTGAATGTGCCTTAAGGCAGCTCAGATTAATCCAGACATCATTTGCCCACAACAGATATCATGAGAGCTGAGCAGGTATCCAAAAATATTCAAAGTTTAAGTAAGTGAGCCATTATGATATAACTGTAAAAGTAAAAGCCTATTACCTGGGAAATTCCTCAGTATTGTTTCCACTCCCCACAGACGGATGTGTGGTCAAAGAATCCAACAGATTTGTGGTGAAGTGAAGTCAGCAACTCTGAAGAACTTACTGGCCATGTATCTTTATATCTTATGAGATGATGGGCCTCACTTTCTAGACATTTTGTTTAGTTGAAAGAGGGATGTACTTTATCTCAGTATATGCTGTCAGGGCTAAATGTTCAGCATTATTTACCATGTGGGGATCATTCAAAACATTTTGCTTGTGACAAGTGTTTGGATAATTGCAAACAGTAGGTTCCAATGGTCTGAATGTTTGCTTCTCACCTCTGTCTTTCCTAATGTCTTTTTATGTACTAATTAATGAGTGTAGGTAGTTTAATCATTGCAGATGATCATGTTCGTCAACCTTTGCCGACACTTTGAGAATATTACTCACATTTAGGTATGTTGGAGGCAGTTGTTATAGCAGTGTTATCTAATTGTGTAAGTGGTCCTACAGAGAGAGAGAATGAAGACTGTGAGGTACTTGTGAGCATTAATTTAAGAAATACATCTGTAGGAGCTCTTGTGGCACAGTGGTAGTGTCCTACCTCTGAGTCACAAGGCCGGGGTTCAAGCCTCGCCTGCTCCAGGAGTGTGTCATAACCACTCTGAACAGTTTGATTATAAATTATCAATTAGTTCTGTGATTCAACTGTCATTGTGCAACTTGACTATGGATGTCAGCCAAGCTTAAAGGACAGGATTATAAATTAAATTGAGTCTGTGCAGCTCTGTTTGGCAGCCTCACTCCCTGTGAAATTATGGTTTGCAATGTGGTGGTCAACTCTGTGTTAAACATCAACTGATGTAGTTCAGGAACTCCACACTGACATGCCTTGTTTGCCACTGGTGAAGACAGTAAGCTGAGAAGATGCTGCATCAAAGCAGAATAACTATGATGTGCTATTAACTCCTGTCAGAATGTGTTGGACCATCCACAATCCATGTGCTCATAGAGCTTGGCACTGCACAGCAGAAACGCCAGTGTAATTGGCTAGAAGGAATCAGTTGGTGTTTTATTATTTAAAAAAAAGCCTGATTGTGAGAAATACTTGTGCCTTTGAGAAATACTCTGAATAAAAGCTGAGCTCAGACAGATTCAGCAGACCACACATACTCCTCCACACGATAATCAGCCGAGCACTGGTGGCTGTTGGAGATTACAGTCAACTCCGATACAGCGTTTGGCAACTCGCTGAAGTGTGCGGAGTGGCCTGCCAGATATCTGTCAATCTTTGACTAGAGTGACGCTTTCTCTTGAGAAAATTGCAACAGCAGTCTCTGCGATAGACACTTCCAAGGTTCAGTAGTGCCACCGTCACTGTGTGCCAATCATTCCTTCATTCACTGGCATATGCAGGACTTGAATTTGATTTTTTCCAGAGGTAAGAACTCTCCCCTCTGGGTTTTGATGCTCCATAGTATCAGTTAGCGGTTTTGCGCAAGACTTTAAACTGTACACCTTTTCAATTTGATTATAAATATTTGCCAGTGCGTTTCTGGCAGATATTGCCATCAATGTCCAGAGGAATCGATGTCCAGAGGAATAGTCACTGGACTCAAAATGTCAACTCTGTTTTGCTCTCCACAGATGCTGCCAGATCTGCTGAGTTTCTCCAGCCTTCTCTGTGTTTGCTTCAGACTTCCAGCATCCGCAGTTTCTAAGATACAGAGGAATGTTAATATGCGGAGAGGGTAACGATATAAAGATGGACTTCTCTTCTCTTCAGTTCTCTGCCCAAAGAGGCTTGATGGGCCCAGTCCACTGTGACCATGGGTTGGTCAAGCAGGCAGCTCTGACACCCAGTCCAGCCAGAATTGGGATCAAACCCCATATCACGGCACCCAGTCTGATCTCCATTGGCAGTCCAGCCAACTGGCACCCTCCACTCCCCAAACCCTTGCCTGCCAATACCACCATGACCTGAGAATCTGAGTTGCTGTGTCAAAGTGCGTTTTTGCATGTTGTAGTCTGGATGCTGTGAGAGTGTTCAATTTCTTTCCAACAAATGTTAGATTGTGAATCTCTCCTGCCCTTACCTAGCCTGCCTGCCTGCCAGCCTGCCATTGGCATGTGCTGGTAGGATTTACAAGTTGATCCCAGTGATCTCAAATGCCACAGTGATTCAACTGAAGCCCAGCAGGCTGTGATAGCAGAACAACTGGCCTCAGCATTCCTGGGTGAATCAGCAACAATAAGGAGCAAGTTTCCCCAACCTCATTTGCCACAACTCTGTCCCTGCTGAAAGATTAGCTGTCAAATAATTACTGCCCATTCTCCCACATGAAGAGTGGTCACTTGGGATAGCAGCTGAAGGTGGTTCAGTCTAACCTGTGAAAATGAAGGATTGAGATTTATAGGCATGATACTTGGTTCAACGTCGAGTGTTTTTGGGACTCTATTCTCCAAAGAGGGATGAAGGCAGGGTCTTTGAATATTTTTAATGCAGAGGCAGATAGTGTCTTCACTTCCAAGGGAATCCATATAATCTGGGCTAGGATGGGAGTGGTTTGGTTAGGCAGGAATGTGGTACTCAGGTGGCAATCAGATCTATAATGGTCTTATCGGATAGCAGGGCAGACTCAAGGGGCCAAATGGCCTGTTCCTGCTCCTAATCCATATGTTGGAATATCTAGTGCCAGGAACCATTCATTATTCTTGAAAGTCATTATTATGGCTCAGCCAAACTTTTCATTGTGTTTAAGAGTAAATTGCTGACTGGGTGACATTAAAGTAATTTAAAAACTGTCATGAACCTTAGACAGAGCCTTTTGTATATGACCAGTTCACCTAGTATCTACCCTTACCCCACACACTGTCACAGTTCTTTCAGTGAGCTGGAATCTTGTGGGTTTAGATAATAGGGAAATTATAAAATAATGGATTATAAATAAACATTTCTGCCACTGAGAATGTTGCAGTTGAAACATTTAACACGTCAACCAACATTTTAGTTATTAAAAGACTAAAAACTTCAGTTTATTTGATGTTGAAGTAAGAGCCCATTATTATGTGATGAAAAAAAATTAAGCTAGGAGCAAAAATGGGTGAATGACCTTATGAAATTCTCCTCCTTGACAGATGTTTTTGGTTAAAATGAGGGAGTGAGATGCATCTTTTCACTGTAGAGGTGGTGGAAGTTTGAAAATCCCACACCGCCTCCTTAAAGGCTGTGGGTGCTGAGACAATTGAAGGTTTTGTAGCTGAGATCAATGGATTCTTTTTTATTGTTCGGCAACGAAGTGACGGCCTAGTGGTATTATCACTGGACGATTAATCCGTAGATCCAAGTAATGTTCGAGGGATCAGGGTTTGACTCGCACCATAACAGATTGTGGAATTTGAGTTCGATATAGTTACAGTCATAGAGATGTACAGCACGGAAACAGATCCATGCAGACCAGATATCCCAACCCAATCTAGTCCCACCTGCCAGCACCCGGCCCATATCCCTCCAAACCCTTCTATTCATACACTCATCCAAATGCCTTTTAAACGTTGCAATTGTACCAGCCTCCACCACTTCCTCTGGCAGCTCATTCCATAGGAACTAATGATGGCCATGAATCCATTGCCAGGAAAAGCATGTTCAGTTCACGAATGCACTATAGGTGAAGGAAACTGCTGTCCTCATCTGGTCTTATCTGCATGTAACTCCAGAGCTATTCTCTTGCTACTCTCTGGGCTATAAATGCTAGTCTAGCCAGTGATGCCCTCATCCTATGAATGCATTTAAAAACTGCCAAGAGGCGTGGACTAAAATTGGGCAAATGGAATTGAGGTATAGATCAAGCAATATTGAATGGTAGTACAAGTTTGAGGGGCTGAATGGCCTACTCCTGTTCAGATGTGTCAAAATTCAAGAACTGAGTGCCTTAAGGGACTTGAGCTTTCCAATCCCTGTGCACATTGTGGTTGTGGCTTCTTTGCTTTCCTGCAGTTGTTTTCATTTAATCAATACTTGATTTTTCCACTGTGATACTAAGGTGTCGAACAGAAACCTTTCCACCTTTGAGTATGTTCCTGCCAGCCACTATGATCAGTGCTCCCGTATCACCCAACTGAGAGTATGTCTGAAACAAACAATTAAAGTAAAGTAGGATCACAGGACTCGAAATATTAACTCTGCTTTCTCTCCAAAGATGCTGCCAGAGTTCCTTCAGAAATTGTTTTTATTTCAGATCTACAGCATCCGAGTAATTGCTTTATTAAAATAAAGCATTTTTTTGTGTTCCAAATATTGAAGCGGGGTTAAAGTCACAGCGTGGAAACCTGTTATAGATAAAGCAATGCAACATTGAACAAGACCACCCACACAAAGTAATATAATCATTTGTTTCCAAGACAGTGTGTGAACAATCTTTCTTCCCAGGAGAAATCCCACAGTGGAGCAAGCTACCGAAAGAAATAGACACAGTCTCATTGCTCAAAATCTTTGAGATCCTTTTGATTAATGAAATTTAGGTTTTTCATTATCGGAAGAACCATTTCAACAGTCTTTCCTCAAAAAATGGTCCTGAACTTCCAATTGCCTGCCACTACAACATGCCACCCTGTCTCCTGACCAACATCTCTGTCTCAGGCTTGCTACAGTGCTCCATTGAAGCTCAGTGCAAGCTGGAAGAACAGTGCCTCGTTTTCTGCTTGGGGCCCTGCAGTCTTTTTAGACTCAATATCAAGTTCAACAACTTTAGGGCTTGAGCTCTCCCATGTCCTCAACCCCAACCCCCACACACCAGACATTATTAGCACATAGTCTGCTATTACACACAACCCATTGTTAGCTACCAACAGCCCCCGTTAGTAGCTATTCTAGCCAAATCAATATCTGTTCCTTTGTCTGTCCAAATAAAAACTGAAAGAACTGCGGACACTATAATTCAGAAGCAAAAATAGAAATTGCTGGAAAAGCTCTGCAGGTCTGGCAGCATGAATGGAGAGAAATCGGAGTTAATGTCTTGGGTCAAGTGACCCTTCCTCAGAACTGTTCTTCTCTCTGTTTGGGCTCTATCCCCACCTACTGTTTACTCTTTATCCCCTCTCCTACCCTACCTTCTGCATAAAAAGTCAACCTTTTCCTGGCCACCATCAGTTCTGAGGGAGAGTCACAGGACCTGAAACCTTAACTCTAATTTCTCTTCACAGATTGCTGAGCCTTTCTAGCAATTTCTGTTTTTGCTTCAGCAGTTCATGCCTGGTTTCGCTAGCTTAGAAATAAAAACAGAAAGTGTTGAAAAGCCTCAGCAGGTTTGGCAGCATCTGTGCAGAGAGAAACAGAATTAACTTTTCGAATCCAATGACATTTTCAGAACAGAAAGGGGCTGTGCTATGCAACAAGTCCTGAGGGTGCCTAGAGCAAAAGACAGATGGAGTGATCGTGGTAGAGAAGGAGAGATAGAGATGTAAAATAGTTAAAGTAGTCTGCTTTTCCTCTGTTTTTCAAGAATTCAGTTTTCCTTCTCTCATCTCTTTCTGTTTGTATATCTCTTCCTCAGTTTATTTCCTTGTCTCTCGTTTCACTTCCCCAATCCTTAAGTTTCTTCGTTTAAGGAAATATAATGTTGGTCCTATCAGTCTCTGAGGTGACCCACTGCCCTTATTGTTGCCACTTCTCATTCACTGTTCCCAATGACCTGCAGACGGTTTGGGGTCAGAGGGTTAGAGAAAGAGCCTACCAAATGAACCACATTGCGAGATGAAAACAAAAAACTGCTGGAAACGCTTCGTCTCTCTGATAGTGTCTTGGGAAGACCGAAGTAGAATTAACAATTCTGGGGGCTGTGACCTTTCATCAGAACTGAGAAAAGTTAGAAATGTGATAAGTTTTTTTGCAAGCGACAGGAGGTTAGAAGGAAAGGAAAACAATAGTGGAGGTCTACCTCACAATGGAGGGCAGAGCAGATTAAATGGCACAAGATTTAATTGTGTAAATCCAACGAAGGAGATAAATAAATAATGTCCAGATGAAATGTGAATAACAGGATAGTGGCTGCCTGAATGGAAAGTAAATGGATTGCGAAAGAAGCAAGTGAAAATAAATGAACCAGTTGAAAAAAAAAGACATAGAAACAATCTGGGGCCAAGAGGAGATAATCTAAAATTGTTACACTCAGCGTTGAGTCCAGAGAGCTGTATTGTGCCCTGTTGAAAGATGATGGGCTATTCCTCACACTTAGATCAAGCTTCACTGGAACACAATGAGATGTGCCACTCTTCCCAAATCTGGATCAGCCAAGGTATCATTGGGTACCTTCATTTTTAAGGACAATGGTAAACTGAGTGACTTTAAAGTTGGTGAAATTAAATCAAATGGCTTAAATTCCCCAAGTTTTTTTTTAGAGGAAATCCTTGTGTCTTTTTTAAACAAATGCAGCAAGTCAGCCAAAGAGAAGGGAGAGAAATTGCTGGGAGCAACACAGTTTGATGGTAACATAAAATGTAGGTATTTCTGACATGCAAAAACAAGGTTTTCAGACTGTCAACAGCATATTAAACATGGGACTGGCACTGGCCACATCTCTCCCCATGTTGTTGCAGTGTTTTTTAAAATGGTTTGCGAGCTGCTTTTTTCAAAAAAGGCCCCAAATTTTAAAGCGCTCAAGGAGACATCTAAAATGCATCTCACACACATTAATTATTCAGGACTGTGCAGAGAGCTGTGTGTTCAGAGTTTCCTAGCCTTGCCGTGATTAAATTCTGATTATGCTTCATGAGAGTGTGGCTTGTGTCCTTGAGGATTTGGCTGTGCAGATGTGGATCTGTAATACTTTAATTCGTCGGAAAGACACGGATTCCCTATGAGAGCTTCAGACTTTAAAACTGAAAAAATAACTGTGTTTATCATCCACTCAGCATACCTGGATCTTCAGGCCCAGCAAAACTTTTGATTTGCTGTATCCTTCAACTTGATAAGCTTAGTTGTCATAAGCAGAGCTGCTTGGTGGTTAAAAGGACTGACTCCTTTAAACACAGGCTCTCTCACACATACACAAACACGTATTCACACATACATAAAACACACACAAAAACAAACAAACACACACAAACACATATACACATAAAGACACACAGGCACACACAAAAGCACACACACACAGACATACATACTAATTGTAGGTGCTTTTGTTGGTTGGGAGAGGGTCTGGTTGTTGTGCTTTAATGAGGGGGGAGGTTATGCCTGTCAGAGATGTCCTCACTGCTGGGCAATAAACACAAACACACAGATGCACATATACACAGACACACACAAAGACACATACGCATTCACACACACACACAAATACACACACATGTTTAGGCGTATGTTTTAATGTAAGACTGAGATTTTCAAAATCAGGATTCTCAAAATTCTGACTGGAATTTAGGGGTCTGTAAAGATCCCAAATTTCACTGTACCTATGGTCTGATCTCCATCTTAGCAGTGTGTCTAGTTAGTTTTAATCAATCTGTTCAGACATGTTAAGGCACTTGTCCGGAGCAGGTGGGATCTGAACCCAGGACTCCTGGTTACGGGAGCCACACTGGTGCACCTATAGTGCCAGTCAAGGCTAAAGTTGATGGAGCATGCACTCCCCATCCTGGTGGCACCATAAAGGTAAAAGGGGCTTTTGTTGAAAAACTGTTGAAAAGAGTCAGGGATAAACAAGATGAAGATCTGTCTGGGTTAAAGGGCAATGTCACTGCCTGGCTGATGGTGATACAACAACATCATTAGCAACATCGAGGAGCTTGTGACAGGTTGGGGCTGAACACAAGGCTAGGGCAAATCATTAACATTTATCAATCATAAACGAAAGACAGGAGCTAAAGTGGAGCAGAGTTTCACCAGGGGCTATCTTCCATCAGGTCTCACTCCTGTGTGAGCTGATGTCATATTGACTAGCTCCTTACACACAGTAACTCTTGTTGGAACCTTGATACAGTTAACCCTTTATTTTACATGAGGAAGCTATCATAGTCAAGTGGATCACATGGAAATAGATAGATGGAAGGGTCTTAAGGCCGATGATGGGTAGGGGAATAGAAAGGGTTTAGAGGGATATGGGCCAAGTGCTGTCAAATGGAGCTGGATTAATTTAGGATGAGTTGGATGGAAGGGTCTGTTTTCGTGCTGTGCACCTCTATGACTGTATGGTGCTAGACACGAGTGAATTATAGCAGAAATCCATTACCTGAGCTGCTGTCTTCTAAACCCACTTTTACTTCTTCCTGTATACAGTATAGCTAATTCTTCTGAAATAATAAAATTAGTGGTTTTACTGTACAGAGGGACCTCAATTATCCGAACGAGATGGACGGGCAGTGTTTCATTCAGATAATTGATTATTTGGATAGCTGATTCAATGCCACTCCTCTGGGACTCTGAAGTTTCCTTTTTCCTTGCTCTGCCTGCCTTATTCCCTCTCTCTGCCTCAGGGTTTGTTTCTGAACAGACATACACTTGTGTGTAAGGGACCTGCAGCATTGCTGAAGCCTCACCCCTGTCACCCCTGCAATCAGTTCAATGGGATTGACACAGGAAGCACTTGCTAAGTCCGCTCCCGTTCAGGAGACTAGGCAGTAGCACACTGTGTGTGAACCCAACTCCCCCCGTCAGCTCCCCCACCTCAGATCCCATCGTTCGCCCTCACGTCTGCCCCTACTATTGGAACAGGGGGTCCCTAATTTATTAATAGCTGACTTGAGAACAATTATACTGAGGCACATTGGAGAGGTTTGGAGGGAGATGGACCAAACGCAGGCAAATTGGACTAGATAAACTGTGAAAACTGGGCGGCATGGACTACTTGGGCCGAAAGGCCTGTTTCCTTGCTGTAAACCTCTATGACTTTATGATACCATGCAGAGGTGTAATTTTAAAGACTCAACACATCAATGTTTCCTGTACTCACGAACAGCTTCTTTACATTGTCCTGCACTGTATTCCAAATTGTGTACTAATTGACTTGTGAATAGAAGCTGGTCACAATTGAGGACACACCTGTACATTCTCCCAAGTGTGCTATCTTCCTCACCAATGGGAAAAGCATCCAGCTCTTTGGATTTGCCTTGGCTGTTTGTAAAGTCATTTCCTTCCCAACGTTTT
The DNA here is from genome assembly GCF_037043375.1 of Chiloscyllium plagiosum. NCBI lineage: Eukaryota > Metazoa > Chordata > Chondrichthyes > Orectolobiformes > Hemiscylliidae > Chiloscyllium > Chiloscyllium plagiosum. The sequence goes on from NW_028270167.1 coordinate 10,262,074, forward strand.
AGAGGGGTATAGACTAAGTGCTGGCAAATGGGGCTAGATTAATTTATAAAGTTGGACAGGAGGTTTGTTTCCTGCTATAGATCTCTATCCCTCCATAGCTCCCCATTTCATAGGTTTTATGTTGAATAAAACAAAGAAGAAAACCCTCTGTTGTTTCAGGCTTCTCTGCGGCATCCTGAAGGTTAAAGTTCAATTCCTGGAGACTCCAGGATGATTCAGAGAGTTGGCCATCTTTACCCAGAATAAATAACACCAGAAATGGATTATATTTGTGTTTATTTTTGAGGGAAATCACTATGGGACAATCCCTTTATACATTTTGACTTTAGTGTGCCTTTGTGTTTATTTTCATGGTCCTCATGAAGTCAATAGTTTAGGCTTCTGCAAGGTCATGAATTGAAATCTCATTGGGTACTCATCCCAGTTGTTGTTCCCTTCATGAAGAAACAGTTTGCTACAATTAATGAATGCAGAGGGCCTGAGGGCAGGATTGGAGACAAATGGCCCTGTTGAATCGACCAGACAACTCATTACACTCCTTTCTGTCTTTCTTTCCAGTTCCTCCCCTAATCCAGCCCTTTGAGTTTCCGCCAGCATCGATAGGACAACTGCTCTACATCCCCTGCGTGGTGTCCTCAGGTGATATGCCCATCCGCATCACATGGAGAAAGGACGGTCAGGTGATTCTCTCTGGGTCAGGGGTCACCATCGAAACCAAAGAATTCATGAGCTCCCTGCAGATCTCCAGCATCTCTCTGAAACACAATGGCAACTACACTTGCATTGCCAGCAATGACGCTGCGACGGTGATGAGAGAGCGACAACTTATTGTACGAGGTGAGGTACATCGAAGTCACTTATTGAGTGTCTCTGTATTTTCATTCCGGTGCCCATTCAATCGAGTGCTTATGGTGACTTTCCTGTGAGCATTTGGAGGTACACAGTTGGGATCTGGATCTGTCTATTCCATTTTAACCAAAAAAATTGGGAGATGGCTTTTCAGTTTTCCATTCAAAAGAGCCACAAAGACGGTGTACAATAAATTGGTGTTTGAAAGATTTTATTATGTGTAAATTGGTGTCTTATTTGTTGACACTCTGAAGTCCCAGTGTGCTGGCCACAGTGTGGAAATCCCTACAGTGTGGAAATAGGCCATTTGAGCCACCAACCCTCTGAAGAGTGTCCCATCCAGTCCCACAACCCTGCATTTCCCTTGGTTAATCCACCTAGCCAGCACATATTTGGACTGGGGGAAGCAAACCAGAGTACCTGGAGGTAACCAATGCAGACACAAGGAGGATGTGCAAACTCCACGCAGATGGTCCCCCGAGGCTGAAATTGAACGTGGGACCCTGGCACTGTGAGGCAGCTGTGCTAACCACTGAGCCTCCGTGCCACCCCTCTGAGCTTCCTGCAGGCAAACGCCTTGCTTCCAGGACTCTCCAAAAGTCTCCAACCTTAGAACTGACCGTTCAATCACTTGCCCCCTTTCCCCAACTCTTCTATGACTTGACTGACTGACCAATTACTCCCTCAACCCACCATACATCCCTCCCAGCCACAATAACTGTTATTGCCCAACCAAACACTGACGGTTATATAAGGTAAAGGTTTGCAAAAGGTGAATTAGCTTGTACACAATCTGATGATGCCACGTAGCCCTGGGTGGAGGACCAGTGAGGACTCGAGATCCCAGTGGGGTCAGTTGTATTACCCCTGGTGACTGATCTCTATAATTGTGCCTAACTATCCGGTGTAACTTGTAACTATTGTTATTATGCAATAAACTCCAACTTGTTATTAAGATAAGTGCCTCTCCTTCTCAAGGCTCAGTTGTGGTTAATCCAGTACCACTTAACTGAACTTGGATTCACTATAGAAAGAAGGATTCCAAAAGGGATCTAGCTTAACCCAAAGTTAACTTCACAGACACATACCTAAAACCATACCTGACCACACTTCCCCACCTGACCACCTGACCACCTGACCCTCCTTGACAAACCCCGACCTTCCAACTACCTGCGCTCTCCCCAGCAACCAGGCCAGTCCTACCACCTGATTACCTCCCTCCCTGATCTGATTACCTTTCCTATATGGTATTGAGAACCCACTGACCTACTTATCCATGGGCCCAGCTAACAGCCAGTCACCTACCAAACTTACTTATTCATTAATATCCACCCAGCCTGAGGCTTTAAATTTACCTAATGCTATAAATCAGGGGCATGGTTTGTCTTCCTCTTTGCCACAACCCTGAGACTGGACTCTTCAAGGGACACTGCATTGCATTTCTGGAAAATTCAGTCTCAGATGATTCAGCAAGAATTGTGGAAGTCTGTTGGGGAATGGAAAGTTTCAGACAGAGCAGCAATCTGAGGATGATTGCCACTTCACTGAAAACCCAGGCCAATGTCCCACAGAAAGGACAGCACCTCTGACAATATAGCACTCCCTTAATATTGCACAGAGATGCCAGTCTCAAGTCTTGCAGTGAGGCTTGAGCACACAAGCTTCTAACTCTGAAAGGAAGGTGCTATCAGATACACCACAGCTAATTCATCTTTATAAACAAGGCCTGCATTTTGGCTATTTGTATAACCATGTTTGGGTACCAGTAAAATCTGGAAGGAAGAGTCTAATGATGACCATGATCCATTGTTGAAAAAAACCGAGCTCATTCACTAATGTCCTTTAGTGAAGGAATCTGCCATCCTTACATGGTCTGGCCTACATGTGACTCCAGATCTGCAGCAATGTGGTTGACTCTTTACTGCCCTCCGTGTAATTAGCGATTGACAATAAATGCTGGCCCAGCCAGTGACAGCCTCGTCCTTTGAATGAATAATTTAAAAAAGGTTCCTCTCAGGCCAGTACATGGTGAGCAAAAGAATTGTCTGGGGCACCTCAGCAACATGCCTGCCTGAAGGAAAGCCAGAACAATCATATTGAGCATTGAAGCTCACCTTTGCCACTGTAAAAGCCCCCCAAGTTATTTGATCAGCCCTATTGTTTTTACAGAGACCCAATTGTTATCTTTTCTTTTCTATTTTCCAGTTCCGCCTCGTTTTGTGGTTCAACCCAACAACCAGGATGGCATCTATGGCAAGGCTGGAGTTCTTAATTGTTCTGTCGATGGTTACCCTCCTCCAAAGGTCATGTGGAAGCATGCAAAAGGTATTCATAAACTTACTCTTCATTGCTTCACTCGTCTCAGCTCTGGTGGTCATCTCTACAACTCGACTCTCACTAAAATGTGCCACTTGATGGTGTATAAACCTCAGCTGGCCTTGTGTCATTACATACATGTCATTCTCCAGCTGCTCTCCCATTAGTCTCCAAGCGTATCAATTCTCCCTCCGACTGACCTGATTGGATGATTCTTGTCTGCTTGTCAGTGCCCTCCTCCAAGTTATTATAAATTACAATCTTAAGCGTTCAGAGAAGATCTTTTATTCTTAGCTTGCATTTTTCTTGGTAGTCAAGCAGGAGGCTGGAGGAACACGGCAAGCCAGGCAGCATCAGGAGGTGGAGAAGTCAACATTTTGGATTATTAGTCCTGAGAAGGGTTATACCAAAAACATTGACTTCTCCATCTCCTGATGCTGCCTGGCTTGCCGTGTTCTTCCAGCCTCCTGCTTGTCTACCTTAGATTCCAGCGTCTGCAGTTTCCTTGTCTCTAACTAAGTATTTTTCTTGGTTGCATGAAGCAGTGCCCTGAGATATTGTTATTAATTGGCATCTCTGAAACATTTCTGGAGACTTGGCAACTCAACCTATGCAATCTTGATGTATGTTTACTCGGAACTAAACCATGTAAAGAGGTTTGCTTGGGAATCTGCCTGGAAATCATTTTTCACCATCATTAGTTTCTGAAATGCAGGGCACATTTGCTCTAAATAGCTCACTGAACCCAAGAAATAGGAGTGGAGTAGACTATATAGTTCATTGAGCCTCCTCTAACATTTAATATGATCATGGCTGATCTTGCAATTCACCTCCATTCTCCCATCCATTCTCCATACCTCTGGGATCTCCAAGAGAGATTAAAAATCATTTATCCCAGCTGGAAATGTATTCAATGCTAGAATATCCATAACCTGCTAGGGTAGAAAATTCTAAGTCTCCACAACCCTTTGAGTGAAGTAATTTCTCATCACTGCATGCCTTTTCCTTCTGCTGCCTTGCAGGTGTGGGGAGGAGATGGCTGAGTGGTATTATCACAGTACTATTCATCCAGGGACCTAGGTTCGATTCGCACCCTGGGCAGATGGTAGAGTTTGAATTCAATAAAACTTCTGAATTAAGAATCTCCTGGTGACTGTGAAATGATTGTTGGCAATCATTTCACTCACTAATGCCTTTTGTGGATGGAACCTGGTCTGCCTACAAGTGATACCAGACCCACAGCATTGTGGTTGTTTCTTAACTGGCCTCTAGGCAATTAGGGATCGGCAATAAATGCTGGTCTAACTAGCAACAGCCTCATACTATGAATGAATTTTTAAAAAATACCCTGGTATGCAGTTTTTTGATCAACATCTTAAATTAAAGGATCAAAAATTGACACTATTTCCAGTTCAGTGTCAATGTTGATATGACATTTTAAGGAGGGCTAAATGTTCAGTAGTTCAATTTATAGTTCTTCCAATGGTGACCAACTGTGATCTTCTTTATGGGAGAAGTATAGACCTCTTGTGCCACACACTTTGCCATTGCCTTCATGGTGTTCTTGATTAAGAGAAAAGGTTCCTCTGATGGTTCCATGGTACTTAGTTCTTATACACAGAAAGGTGACCAAATGTGCCCTGCATTTCAGAAAATATTGATGGTGAAAAATGATTTGCTGGCTGCATTTGGTTTTAGTCTGGCTTCCCTTTCTTCACAAAACTCAGGCTAGACTTTGAGGTTTATTTTCAACAATATTCATTGACAGTGTATACATGATGACAAGGCAGTGGAGATACTGGTTCTAATCTTCTCGTAGAGTCCCTTACACATGAAGTTGCAGGTGTGTCACAGTATGACATATCCATTAAATCTGAATACCATAGCCTGGAGGTGAACGGTAAAATTCTGGTTCGGCCACAACTAGGTAGAAATATGCAGCAGGAAAAAGGCCCAATAAGGTGACACTTAATATCCGTTCACTCGTCCAATGTAGCGAGGCAGCTTTCGAACCATCTGACAAAGGAATAAAATGACATAACGCGTAAAGGTGTCGCTTAGTTGGCTGGACAGCTGCTTTGTGATGTGGAGTGACACCAACAGTGGGGGCTCAATTATCAAGCAGTCTGAAATCCTCTGAAATCCTCAAAGTCTAGTCTGAGGGAAAAAGTGAGGACTGCAGATGCTGGAGATCAGAGCTTAAAAATGTGTTGCTGAAGAAGGGCTTATGCCCGAAACGTCGATTCTCCTGATCCTTTGATGCTGCCTGACCTGCTGCGCTTTTCCAGCAACACATTTTAAAGTCTAGTCTGAACCTTGTGAAGAAAGGGAACCCAAACTAAAACCAGGTGTAACCAATCTTCAACTCTCTCTCTCTCTCTCTCTGTAATAAGAGAGCAATCCTATGGTCCTCTGGCACGATGGTGAGTTCAACTATTACATGCTGTTCTGGTCACCATATTGTTAGGAAGGATGTGAGGGAGCAGAGAAAATTTACCAAGATGTTGCCTGGGCTGGAGAGTCTGAACAAATGGAAAGATTGAAGCATTTTGTTACAGCAGCAAAAGCCAAGAGAGAATCTGGTAGAGGTGTGCAAGATTAAGCGATGTGGAGGTGCTGGCGTTGGACTGGGGTGGAAAAAGTCAGAAATCACACAGCACCAGGTTATAGCCCAACAGGTTTAATTGAAAACACAAGTTTTCAAAGTGTAGCCCCCTTTGTCAGGTGAAGTGTGAGAGAAGCACACAGATACAGACTTTAGGGGCAGAGAGATCAAAAAATCACACAAAATGGTGTAAGTAGACTGTTGAATAATAAGTCTCTGCAGGGGACCAATGGTGTTAGACGGGGGAGTACAGTTGAATAACAAGCAACAGAATGACTGGTTAAATGAGGCAGAAAGATAATTACAAGATTATGAGAAGAATCGATGTGGTGGATGGGAATGTAGTTTTTCCATTAACAGGGGGGTCACTAACCAGAGGCATAGACTTAAAGTGAGAGTAAGAAGGTGTTGAGGAGATTTTTGTTTTGCTTAGAAGTTAGGTGAGAGTCTGGAACTCAGTGACTGAAAGGGCAGTTGTATCAGAAACTCTCACAACATTTAAGCAGTACTTAGATATTGATTTGCATTGCCATAGCCATCAGGGCTATGGGCCAAAAGCTACACAAAGTGATCAGCGTGGTCACATCTTTGTTGACCAACAAGGTGACATTGGGCCAAGAGCCCTCCTTCTATGGTGTATACATCTGAATCCATCCTTGTTAGCTTCAGAGCAGCAATTGAAACCAGAAGCCAGGGCAGAGAGTCGGATACATGGGAGGGAGTGGGGCTGGAGGGAAGATAGCTGGGAGTGCAATAGGTAGATGGAGGTGGGAGTGATGATGATTGGTCAGAGTGGAGGGTGGAGCGGATAGGTGAGAAGGACAATGGACAGGTAGGACAGGTCATGAGGGCTATGCCAAGTTGGAAGGTTGGATCTGGAATAAGGTGGGGGGAGGGGAAATGAGGAAACTGGTGAAATCCACATTGATGCCATAGGGTTGGAGGGTCCTGAGGTGGAAGATGAGGTGTTCTTCTTCCAGGCATCGGGTGGTTAGGGAGTGGCGATGGAGGAGGAAGCGTCAATTCCCCTGCTCCTTGGACGCTGCCTGACCTGATGTGCTTTACCAGCACCACACTCTTGACTCTAATTTCCAGCATCTGTGGTCCTCACTTTCTCCTAGAGAGAGTTGGATGCTGTGTCTGTGCACATCTGCATTTTGGACCAGCCAAGATTCACTCAAATCCTGGTGGCTCAGTGGTTAATGCTGCTGCCACACAGCACCAGGGGCCTGGGTTTGATTCCTGCCTCAGGTGACTGTCTCTGTGGAGTTTGCACATTCTCCCCGTGTCTGTGTGGGTTTCCTCTGGATGCTCTGGTTTCTTCCCAGAATCCAAAGATGTGCAATTTAGGTGAATTGGCCATGCTAAATTGCCCATATTGTTCAGGGATGTGTAGGTGAGGTGCATTAGTTAGGGGTAAATGTAGAGTAGAGGGTGAATGGGTCTGGGTGGGTTACTCTTTGGAGGGTTGGTGTGGGCTTGTTGGACCAACGTTGTGAACTCATTTCCCCTGCTGTGCTCAGTTTAATTCTCTCTCATAAGCTTTCACTAATCTTTATAAACACAAGGTTGATTGAAATGATCACAGACGCAATGTTAAATAAACATTGAAAATGCAACTTGTAACCTAAAGGTAGTAGTCAGTTCAATTCATGTGTATATATCAGAGATATGGAAAGAACTTACCTATTGCATTATTTTAGTTTAAAGACAAACCAATGCTTGCTGTGGTGAGAGAACTCAAACAGATCAGCTTGGGCTGCCTTGGTCATTATAGTCTACATGAAGTTCATTATAAAGTTAAAGAACAGTGTGGTATTCTTATGATACAGGACAAGTTAGATCCCAGAGTGAAACCTGGCTTGTTAGATCCTAACTTTTTTAACCGTGGAAGTCAGGTTCTGAACACATTCACAAGAGGCTGCCAGTGTTCTTTTAGTGTAAAGAAGAAAACTTTTATTGAACAGGTAAAGCCATGAATCATATCGCACTAGACACAATGAAAGGTTGGAAAGGTTTTGTTACAGACATTAGAAAGGGATTCAGCTTCACATTTCTCATTTTGTTCCAGAAACATTTTTACATACATTCAAACTTAGTGAATAATCTCTGATAACCTCACACTGAAGCCGCTTGTGTGGACCCGGCGTGGGATAGGGGGTCAGCTGCAGCTAAATTGCTTACAGTGAATATCTGTGCATCAAAGTGCTCTTGTGGTGCAGTGGTAATGTCCCTACCTCCTAGCCAGGTGGCCCATGTTCAAAATTCTGCTAAGTACATAGGTATAATTTGTCTAATCTGGAGATTCTTATGGCACAGTGACAGTGTCCCTGCCTCTATCCCAGTTCAAAACCCACCTGCTACACATAACTTCCTCAATATGTTATGTGTGTCATAACATATTGAGGAAGTTGATTAGATTCCCAACCAGTCCACACTGACCCTCCGAAGAGTAACCCACCCAGACCCATTTCCCTCTGAATAATGCACCTAACACAAAGGGCAATTTAGCATGGCCAATTCACCTGGCCTGCACATCTTTGGACTGTGGGAGGAAACCGGAGCACTTGGAGGAAACCCATGCAGACATGGGGAGAACGTGCAAACTCCACAATGACAGTCACCTGAGGCTGGAATTGAACCTGGGACCCTAGTGCTGTGAAGCAGCAGTGCTAACCACTAAGCCACCGTGTTGATGAGAATTATCTCATAAATGTAAATGTATACACTTCTGTAATCTCAATGTTAGTATTTATGGCTCCTGTGCCACAGTGAAGAGTGACCCTATCAATGAGACAGAAAGTAGGGTTCAAGTCCCATCTGTGCTACAAGTGCATACCAACACATCTAAACAAGATGTTTAAAAGAAAATATCTGTGCAGTCACTAGATGCTTTTTCCCTTCATCGGGCTATCCTTCCCTAAAGCAAACCTAAAGTCATTTTTTCTGCAAAATAGGTATGTGTTCCTCAACTCAGCTGCCTCGCTTTTTACCTTTACTATCTGGCACACCGACACCCAGACTGACTCTGCATTGGTGTTTCTCTGTCTATCTGAACACTGTCACTCAGTAACAGTACATTGTTTTCTCATTCACCCTTATTTGCAATGCACTGAACTGTTTAGCTCAAAGGTGTTCAAAACCTTATTAATATGCATACGAACAAAACAAATACCCATACTCCCTAGAACATCTCTAAAAGGAAACCAACCAATGTGTTCCTGTTCTTAAAATGAAAAAAAATACAAAACGTAAGTCTAATTGAAAATTATACTTTTGTTTTTAATAGTTTTCAGCACAGTAAAACACTTTGTAAAAGGAGAGATGTCAAGAGACATTTTGCTTTTAGAAAACCCACTCTATCTGTTTCCTAGTGATGATGAGGTGATAATACTCACCAGGGTATCTCCATGATTAAGCATGTACCTCTAGAACTCGATATGATTAATCTGCCTGTCATATTTCACCAATCTTCTGCTTTCAATAATTGCATCATTGACTTTATTCTTTGCAGGAAGTGGAAATCCTCAGCAGTACCATCCAGTTCCTCTGACAGGCCGCATTCAGATCCTGGGAAACGGCTCTTTGCTAATTCGCCATGTCTTGGAAGAAGACATTGGGTACTATCTGTGCCAGGCAAGCAATGGTGTTGGCACAGACATCAGCAAGTCCATGTTCCTTACCGTGAAGAGTAAGTAGTTTGTTTTCAGAAAGGGTTAATTGAACTGCACTCATGTTGAATCTGCACACAATATTGTCCAACATAGGAGACAACTGCATCCCAAGAACTTAATTGATACTAACTGGTTGACTACAGAGGTGAAAGAAAATGTTCTAACTTATTCATCAAAGTCAACTGGACCATTGAGTTATTTAACACAGAAACAGGCTATCCCATCCACCGGTGAGGCAATGGTGTGGTGGTGTTATCATTGGACTAGTAATCCAGAGCTCTAGACTAATATTCTGGTAAACATGGTTCAAATCCCACCATAGCAGATGGTGAAGTTTGAATTTAATAAAGCAAAAAGAACTAAAACTTTGTTAATTGGTGACCAGATAATGATTGTTGTGAAAACTCATCTTCCCTAAAGGAAAGGAAATCTGCCATCCTTAATCAGTCTGCCTATATGTGAATCCAGATCTACAGCTGTTTTCTCTAAATGGGTCTCAGGGAGTCAATCAATGCAAGGTCAACTAGAGATGGGCAAAACAATTACTGGCTTTGCTCGTGATACCCACAACTCATACAGGAATGGAGGGTTTGATCCTGCTCTTTGTTAGTACAATCCTTGACAGCACAGGAGGACATTTGGCCCATTGTCGCTGTGCCAGTCAAATAAAGATCTGACTGCACTGAACTCATTTTGCAGCATTTGGCTCACAGCCTGGAGGCTATGGCAATGCATAAATGTTACTCAGCCACGCTTTCATGCAATGAACTCCAGACTCACAACACACTCTGGCTGAAAAGATCATTCTAACCCATTGCTCTCACCAAAGCCCTGAACACTTGTCCTTTTTAAGCATATATTTCATTTTATATCAATCTTATGATTGAAGTGGATTCCCCAATCCTTCCACTTGCTGTGTGCAACTTGTAAAAGCTCGGCATAGAAAAATATTTTCATTTTCCTTTTAGATATGTTGCCAATTACCTTAGATCCATAACTTCAAGTTATCCTGCCAGTCAAAATCTACTTCTCCTTATTTGCTTTCTCAAAATGCCTCACCATATTGAAGTCTTCCATTACATCTTCCAGAAACCTTCTCTGCTCTTAGGATCAATCTAGCAACAGAAAATTCAAATGCTCCCATACACACTCAGGCCTACAGATTGTGGCAACCTGTCTATTTTGTTAACTTTCCAGCACATCCAAGATCCGTGAATGAACAGAGACAGAGGGATGGTGTGCACTTTGCTAGTGTTTGGAACGTGTAACTCAAGGACCATTTGATACTAAACTGGCATGCAGGAGTTGAGTCTGCGATTGTACAAATTAGAATCTTTTCCCTTCACCTCTAGGCTAGAGCTCAATGGCACTGAAGTGTGAGTCACACTCCCAGTTTGATGGATAATAAAGACCTGAGAGAAAATGTGACATTTAGATGACTGCTACTTTATAATCCTACAAGAGAGAGGGAGAGAGCTTCTTTCATTAATACAAATGACTTGGAATAAGAAAAGGTCATTAGACTCAGGAACCTGCTCATTTTTATAAGCCAAACAATATCTAACTACCCTTGCACCAAGTTGCAATCAGTCAGGTTTCTGGAAATCTATTGTCTCTGGTAACCTCAAACCAGTGGGTTAACTGAGTAGACTGGCCTTGTCTTTCTCCCGATTGTTAATTGTTCTCATAGGCCTTCACCTGTTCCACTGTGAAACCAGCAGAGCAGCAAAGAACCTGCCAATACCGTATGTTCCATCGAGAGATTGATCTCATCAGAGTTCATTTAGTTGCGGTTTAATAATGCACTTCTGTCATGCTGTAGTTTCCTATTTCATTATAATCTTAAATTGATGTGGTTAACAAGCTCCATGCTTTCAGATGTTTGCAGTTCTCTTGGTGGGGGAAGGGAAGTCAGGTTTGGCTTCCAAGAACAACAGATAGAAACAGGAAATCGATACTGAATGATGAGGAGTGATTGATTTAGCTCCTGTGGGATTGTCACACAGAGCACAATAAAAAAATGCTTTCTCCTCAGCTAATCAATCTGGAGCCCGCTAAATAAAAGGGGGCGTAATAGCTGGCTCCTCATGAGCAGCAAAACACAACCAAAGGTTACCCTGAGGGCGGGAAATAGCCCCTCCTCTCTCCAAATCTCAGTATTCAAAAAGTAAGTTTTCTTAGTGTACACAGCAATATTCCTCTCTCAGCTAACTTCACCAGAATCAGATAGAAACTGTAAGCAAGAAAAAAGCCATTCAGACTATTGCACATGTTGTGGTGCTCTGAAAGATATGTCTTATTCCTCCCAGTCTCCTGTCCTTTCCTCATAGCCCTGAACATTTCCAAAGTATCTCAACAATTCCCAGGAACTCTTGTGGGTAATGTCCCTACTTCAGAGCCAGGCGGACCAGGTTCAAGTCTCATCTGCTCTTGTGGAATGTCATGACGACTATAAATAGGTTGATTAGAAAATATCTATAAACAAATCAGAAAGCTACTTTTGAATCTGCTTCCAATTTCAGGCAGTACATACGTGGATCAGTCACCTTCTTGTTGTCTATGGGACAACGATGATGCGGGATGGTCACTGCACTTGGCTACATAGCACTCATAAAACTTGCCAATTAATTCACAATGTGTGATGTTTAATCATGCCTCTTTAAGTGCAATTATAGAGTCATAGAGTGATACACCACAGAAATACCTTCGGTCCAACTCATCCACGACCATCCCAATCTGACCTAGTCCCATTACCAGCATTTGGCCCATATCCCTCTAAACCCTCCCTGTTCATATACCCATCCAGATGCCTTTTAAATGTTGCAATTGTACCGACCCCCACCACTTCCTCTGGCAGTTCATTCCAAACACATGCCATCCTTGTGAAAAAGGTACCCCTGAGATCCCTTTTAAATCTTTCGCCTCTCACTTTTACGTATGCCCTCTAGGTTTGGACACCCCCACCCTAGGAAAAAAGACCTTGGCTATTCACCTAATCAGCGCCCCTCATGATTTTATAAACCTCTATAAGGTCACCCCTCAGCAATTGTTGCATTTCTTTATTCGTCTGTGGTGCACCAATATCTCTAGAGGCTACAAGGAAAGACCATGATGGATGAATGGTGGAGGAAGGAGTCAGGGTGTGGGGGGGATCAAAAATAAACCTTAATTACAGTATACAAAATATAACGTGCTTAAATCCCGAAAAGTAAGCAGAACAGAGCAGGGTGGGGAAGTAGTGGACATAGTTTTGTTTTAATTCCTTCATGAGATGTGGACATTTTTAGATGGGCTACTATTCATTTCTCATTGCTAATTGCCCAGAGAGTGGTTAAGAATCAACCATATTGTTGTGGGTCTGGAACGGAGGAGATCAGCCTCCTTCCCAAAATGACATGAGTGAACCAGTTGGATTTTTCACCAACAATTATTTCATAGTCATTATCAGAAGCTTAATGTTTAAGATTTTTACTGAATTCAGATGTGATTATCTAATATGGCAGGATTTACACCAGAGTGTCTGGACTAATAGTTGAGCAATAATACCATTAGGCCGTCACCTCACCGTTATGTGAGGTGTGTATCACTGGTGTGGATCAGAGGCACAGACTGTAGCCCTGGTTTTCTGACCAGTGTCTGTTGTGCTGGGAGCAAAGTTGCAACATTGGCAACAAATGAGGGGAATGTAATTGTAAATTACAAATTAGATGTCAAAAAGAATGTTCTTCAGGCAACGAATGAGGGATAAGAAGAATAAACTGCCACGTAGCCATGGAATGAAGGGGGAATGAAGCTGACAGGAGGCAGTTTAGTTGAGCCCTGTGGGCTGAGGAACAATTTTTTACATTGTTCCATCTGTTCAATTCCAACCATTTTAAAGACGAAAGAAGAAGGACTTGAATTGATATCGCACCTTTCATTACTTCAAAATGTTTTACCAACTAAGTATGTTTTAATTAGAGATAACATGGCCGATAATTTGCGCACAACCTACAAAGCACAATGAGATGAGTGAACTGGTAATCTGTTATAGAGATGGTGGTGAAGGGTAAATCAGTCTGGACACAGGGGCTGTTTGCCTGCCTGCTGTGGGTCTTTTACACCCATTTGAGAAAGCACATTTGTGCTTAATCTGTCATGTGAAAAATGGCACCTCAATCAATACTAGACAATACAATCAAGACACTGGTTTGGGACTTCAGACCATTGCTCCTGACTGCAAGTTGGGTGTGATATCTCTGAGATCTATAATTTGCTGCCTTGCAACTTTTTTTATTCTCTTTAATCAATCAGCCTCCTCAGGCTAATTGTAAGCCATTCTACTTTGTTCCATCTCAGTTACCTATTGCTGATGTATTAATCATAATTTCAGACAACAGGATGTTGCAGCTTGCCAGCAGTTGAACAGATGGTCTCCTTAGTCAGTCCAGGGGGAGGCATATACAACAGAAACCTGAAGGTTTGCTAATGTTTCACCTTTCCAAGCTTGACCAGGTTGAGATTGGCAAACTAGTATCATCAGTCAACAGAATTCTTTTGCAAGTTGAATCAGATTTTGCAATGCTTTTTTCCCCCCACTGTCTTGCCAAAGTTCCATCTCACTCTCTGGGCAATCTCTGAAGATTTTCGCAGCCTGATTCTGAGCTGAGTTTCCAATGCTAAATCCTTACCATCAATAGGGACACCTGAGTGCAACTTTGCAATATTTCCCCTGTTCCCAAAACCTTCATTAAGAATTTTCTTTCCATCTGGATCAGCTATATCAATGTTGGAGGTCTCTTAGCTCAGTTGGCTAGTTTGTAATGTAGTATGGTACCAATAGTGTGGGTTCACTGGCTAATGCAACCATGAAGGACTCTCCTTCTCAATCTCTCCCTTTGCCTGAGGTATAGTGACCCTCAGGTTAGCCCATCAGCAGTTATCTTGGTGTGATGAGAGAGCAGCCCTCCGATCTGAAAAGGACTATGGTGAATTTTATTCCAACATTGTATTGAATGGTCACTGGAACAGCACAGCACGTCAGGCAGCATCCAGGGAACAGGAGATTCGACGTTTCGGGCACAGGCCCTTCTTCAGGAATCCTGAAGAAGGGCCTGTGCCCGAAACGTCGAATCTCCTGTTCCCTGGATGCTGCCTGACGTGCTGTGCTGTTCCAGCAATAAAGTTTCAACTTTGATCTCCAGCATCTGCAGACCTCACTTTCTCCTTGAATGGTCACCCCTTACAGGCAGAAAATCCTTTTATCTCCATAACTCACACCCACCCCTGTGCTCAGTGATTTCCAGCACAGCAATTTAAAATTCATGTCCTTGAGTTAACATCCCTCTGTGAGTCCTTGCTTTCTCTATCCTTTCAGCCTTCCAAGATTGCTGCCCTCTGACATCACGTGTCACTGATTTTCTTTACTCTAACCATTGGCAGTCTATCTATCCAGTCTACACTCTGGTGTTTCTTCTCTGGACCTTTATACCCCTTTCTCCTGCTTCTACATGGTTGTGGTCTCTATCTTTTTGACTACCTGTCACTTGTCCTAATCTCCCCCCTTATGTAGCTCTGAATGAAATATTGTCTGATTACTCTCCCCTGGAGCACCTTGGGACACGCTATGACATTCAAAGTGCTATGTAAGTGTGACTTGCTGCTGCTTTGCCCACCTGGTTAAACAATTCCGTGCAGGGCAGGTCGGCATTGGGCTAGCCTCAGATGACCATCCATTCAGGTGGCAATTGTTGAGTGAGGAAGAAGACAGGGGAAGTCCAAACAGTTGAGAAGCTCTGTCGCCTAATTATTGTTTCTGATAAACATACGCAGTAAAGACAGAGAAATTACAAACAGAAATTCCGGCAAAAGGAAACAGATGTATTTGAGTGATCCTATTAACATTCATGTAATTCAGCACCCTTTGATACTGATGTTGGCAGCTTACTGTTGTTACACACACCAGTGCAGAAGCTTTTCTTTGAGTGTGTTATCTCTGGTTAACAAACAGAACTCCACGTCTGTCTTCCCTTTGTAAGCCCATGAAGGGACATTGAGCAGCAAAGGGACTCATTTCTGATTTTTTTTTCTACTCTTCTTGCAAAGAATGTCCTTTGAAAGTAAAAGGGAGCTGGTCTTGTAACACAATCAATCTGAATCAGGGTTGGTTGTATTCCGAGCCTTTGAAGGGAGTTGAGAGTGTATCAAGAGTGTATTGGGCGGCACGGTGGCACAGTGGTTAGCACTGCTGCCTCACAGCGCCAGAGACCCGGGTTCAATTCCCACCTCAGGTGACTGACTGTGTGGAGTTTGCATGTTCTCCCCGTGTCTGTGTGGGTTTCCTCCGGGTGCTCTGGTTTCCTCCCACCATCTAAAGATGTGCAGGTCAGGTGAATTGGCCATGCTAAATTGCCCGTAGTGTTAGGTAAGGGGTAAATGTAGGGGTATGGGTGGGTTGCGCTTCGGCGGGGCGGTGTGGACTTGTTGGGCTGAAGGGCCTGTTTCCACACTGTAAGTAATCTAATCTAATCTAAAGAGGTTTCAAACTTAGGATGCTGGTTTTGAATGATATGTGTCTACCCCGGTGTTTTATAGGTGCATTTAAAGCATTGACAGCCAGCTAGTATGTAGAGGTGTGACATTCCATTACTGATCTCCCTGTGCATGTCCATTCTTAAATCCCTCCTTGCTCTCCTTCCTCCCTAACCCTGTAAAATCTGGTATTTGTCATTGAATCAAGTGGATCAATAGGGTTCACGTACAGATCGGCCGTAATCTATTCTGACTGAGTGATAGAACCAGACCCAATTGGCTGAATGGCCTATGTTGCAAAGCATATCCCAATAGAGCAGGCTGGCCAAAGTGTGGGTCAGGACCTTAAGTGAGCTGAAATCTTAGAGTCCTGAGCAGTGATCGCCATGGAGCAACACTGAAACTATATGAGCAATGTTCCTGTTCAAACAAGCCCCTACTCTCGCAATCTCCCCTCCTTCCCATCGCCTCCAACCCTGCTCCCACAGTTCACACAGTGAGGGGTCGCGACAATTTTCAAGCCTGAATATGGGGTCACTTTGGGAAAAGGTTTGGGAAATCACTGCTGTAGGAATCACACTGCTACATGGATAATTTCAGAATGAGAACCAGGTCATTCAGGAGTGATTTTCCTTCATTCAAAATGCAACATGAATCTGAAACCCATGAAAGCTGTTTTGTCTGGGGCTTAGCCATCTTTTCTCCTGTCCCAGTTTCCAGATGTTAGACCATGGACTTCCACCAGATTGTTCCATGGTGATGGGTAAAGTGCTGCAGTGTTTTGCCATTGCCTCCTGCAGAATGTCCAACCAGGAGACTCTCCACTCTTGCTGTTTACCATCATGAGGTACCCATAAGGATGGCCTCAACTGGGACATTGGGTTCATGTCACACTACAGGTGACTCCACTACACTATATACTCTCACACACACACACACAAGCATGCATACACACACACTCATGCAGACCCTCTCTCATACAAATGCTATCTCTGATACACACACATACACACACACACACACACATACACCCCCCCACACTCACACGCAAGTACGCACCCTCTCACAGACTTATACTCCATCACACCCCCACACACTCACACTTTACCACGCATGCACACATGCAAACACACACTCTCTGACACACACTCATTTTCTCTCTCTTTCTCATGTATGCACGCACACATATAAGTCTATGGGGTGAATATGCATTTGCAGAATTATATTTGCAGGTACATTTTATTTTACGCAAAAAGCGCGCAATCTGCAGGCAGTCAATCCATGTAATAGTTTATAAATTTCACTTTGCAAATAGAGCTGGAAATGTGTTGCTGGAAAAGCGCAGCAGGTCAGGCAGCATCCAGGGAACAGGAGAATCGACGTTTCGGGCATAAGCCCTTCTTCAGGAATGATTCCTGAAGAAGGGCTTATGCCCGAAACGTCGATTCTCCTGTTCCCTGGATGCTGCCTGACCTGCTGCACTTTTCCAGCAACACATTTCCAGCTCTGATCTCCAGCATCTGCAGACCTCACTTTCTCCACTTTGCAAATAGAGCCAGACTGACTCAAGATTGGCATACAGACAGACTCTAACCCCACACGTTTAATGCATTGTCTGAACTGTCACCTTTTTTTATAAAACCTTCTGTTATCTCGGGAACGTGACTTAAAAGAAGTTCTGGGATTTACATATTAATTAACCGAAACCTGCAACCCATTCGAAAAGATCAAAGACTTAACAGCAATCTAGGTTTGTTCAATATATTATTTCAGTTGCATGACACTGTAATCTTTTGCTATAAATTCTGTGTCTTATAGTCCTGCTCCACACCTACCTGATGAAGGAGCAGTGCTCCGAAAGCTAGTGCTTCCAAATAAGCCTGTTGGACTGTAACCTGGTATTGGGTGATTTCTAACTCAGGCACAATGAAAGGATTTGCAGACTGCAAGCAAACCGGATTAGCTATGTTATACGTTCATCTTCCAAGGCCAACAAGTCCTGGTGTGTGTCCTTGAACCTGTAGCTTCTGGCTCAGAGATAGGGACTCTCCCCATTGCACAACACCTGCAGGAGTTAGTTGATATGTGAAAACTGAGATTAATCCTCCACTGCACCATCGGTAGAGAAAGAAGCAGAGTTAGTGTCCTGAATTCAGTATGAACATAGTTCTGAAGAAAAAGACTCAAAACTTTAACTCTGTTTGTCGCTCCACAGATGCCGCCAAACCTGCTGAGTTTCTCCAACATTCTGTGTGTGTTTCAGTTTTCCATCGTCTGCAGTGTTTTGCTTTTAATTGATAGACTGTTGTGAGGTAAGAGTATTAAGGGTCATTGGACCAAGCTGTAGAAGTAGGTCAACTGTGGTCATTGAATGGCAGAGCATTCTTGAGGGGATGAATGGCCTCCTATTGACCCTATTTTCCTGAGGCTATGCCTGGGTATGAGAAGGCCTTATTGTATTTGTTGTGGTTCTGTTCGCCGAGCTGGAAGTTTTTGTTGCAAACGTTTCGTCCCCTGGCTAGGCGACATCATCAATGCTTGGGAGCCTACTGCGAAGCGCTTCTTTGATGTTTCCTCCTGTGTTTATAGTGGTCTGTCCCTGCCGCTTCCGGTTGTCAGTTTCAGCTGTCCGCTGTAGTGGTTGGTATATTGGGTCCAGGTCGATGTGTTTGTTGATGGAGTTTGTGGATGAATGCCATGCCTTTAGGAATTCCCTGGCTGTTCTCTGTCTGGCTTGACCTATGATAGTAGTGTTGTCCCAGTCGAATTCATGTTGCTTGTTGTCTGCGTGTGTGGCTACTAAGGATAGCTGGTCGTGTCGTTTCGTGGCTAGTTGATGTTCATGTATGCGGATTGTTAGCTGTCTTCCTGTTTGTCCTATATAGTGTTTAGTGCAGTCCTTGCATGGTATTTTGTACTGATGATATCGCCTAGCCAGGGGATGAAACGTTTGCAACAAAAACTTCCAGCTCGGCGAACAGAACCACAACAACGAGCACCCGAGCTACAAATCTTCGCACAAACTTTGAACACTTATTGTATTTACATTGCAGTATGTGTCCACTCAAAGTTAAAGCTGATACCCAAGTATTATTTGTTCCACTTTGACCCATGCCATAATCCACTTCCTGATTTGTAATCGCTCTAGCTACTTAGAGAGATCCCCAACTGGTTGATTCCCAATTTAAGAAAATTGACCTGAAATTGATTAGCAAGTTGTTTTCTGAGGGACAGCGCATTTCTTAATTGTCAATAGTGTTGCTGTGACTGTAAATTTTGTATTGATTAGGTTGTTGGAGGCCATTTATTTTTTGCACCAATTAGTGCCCATTATTGGCTTTGCATTCTGCACAATACTCTGTAACACAGCACAGGGAGAGCCATTGATCCCTCTAATACGCTGTTTACATAGTAGTCTATTCACTGCAGCCTCAGTAGCACCTGCCATTTGAGACAGCAATGTGCGCAAGCTGAGGAAAAAGCACAAACATTAGCACCGTGGAAGCAGAACATAATTGTAAAAAATTATTTTTCATCAGCCAAGCTGGTGACAGCAAACTGGAAAGCCAGTCTCACAAATAGGAGCTTGAAGAGTTTGCATTGTTTCTAAATATTTTGAAGTTTGTGCCAGTAATGTTCGACCCGTGCCCCAGCATGTGGCATGTTTGTTTGCATGTAATAGATGCAGTAATGTTCAGAGTATGAGAGCACACACAAGTTGAGCCTTGCTCACTACAGTGAAGTTGTTTGCTGCCTTCATCCTTGTGAATTGCCAGTCCAATCATACCAAAGGCAGGCAATTTATATTAATACAAGTGTTAGTGTACTGGACACATTTGTGAATTGATTATTAATCAGTCAAGTACAAGCATGGAACTTCAAGTAGGTTTTTGATTAATTTCACAATTGAAGTAAAGTACTGGAAATGGAACCCATTTTGTTTAATCATACAACACAGAAGGAGGCCATTTGGCCCATTGTGCCTTTGCAGGCCATTTGAAATGAGGCATCTGATTAGTCCCACACCCCTGCACTTTTTTTCCATTGCCCTGCGATTGTGTTTCCTCTTGAAGTACTTATTCAATCCCTTTTGAAAGTTTGTGTCAAACTATTTTCCAGATCGTTAACTGTTGTATTTTTTATATTTCAGAGCTTTGCAGAGATGATATTGATTTCTGTGCATAAAATAGGTTCTATTCACAGAAATTTAAAATGTCTATTCATGATTTCCAGCCCTTGTCCCTGTCATGGTTTTCTTATGTTTCTCTGAATGAACACTCAGATTCAGCCAATCAAGCTGATCAATAATAAACAGACCCACGGAATCAAGCACATATTAACCAAAATCATTGAACTTTACAGAAGCAACTTGTGTAAAATATATCCCAACTGATTCTTTCTCCAGTTACGTTAAATCTGTAACAGAAACAGAAATTGCTGGAAAAGCTCAGCAGGTCTGCCAGCATCTGTGGAGAGAAATCAGAGTTAAAGATTCACGTCCAGTGACCCTTCTTCAGTTCTGAGGAAGGTTCATTCGACCCAAAATGTCAACTCTGGTTTCTTTCTACGTATGCTGCCAGACCTGCTGAGCTTTTCCAGCAATTTCTGTTTCTGTTTCTGTTTCTGATTTACAGCATCTGCAGTTTCTTTTTATTTTTGATTCATTTGTGGGACTTGGACATCACTGGCTGGGCCAGCATTGATAGACCATCCCCATTTGTCAATAAATTTCACAAAGAAAAGTCTTTGGATTAAATTTCAAATGCAATTGAATTGGAGATTATAGGAATAGGAATTCCCCCAAATGATGGAAGAGTGCGTGGGTTTTGATGGTATTTGCGGTGGTATTGGGCAGTAATAATTTGTCTTAATTAACCTTTTGGGCTCCTATCAATGCAGCAGAGAATGACAGATACAGGTTGTAAAGAACACGGCTTGTGTTACATAGTGGCAATTATTTCTTCAGACACCCTATTTGGAGAGTGGGTGTAACGGGAAAACTAAAGTTTACACTTTGGATACAATTAATTAAATAGTTAAAATAAAAAGTCTGATTTGAAAAATGTTTGTTTCCTCAGTTTTCACTCAAACTTATTTTCAGATTGTTGAAAGCACAATCTGCCATGGACTGTGTAATTAGACTTCTTTAAAAGCATTTTTTATTTAGAAAACTCTTGCTTTAAAATTAATCTTTATTATATTTTAACTGGTAACATAACATGGCTGAAACAGGTCTACCACAAAAAGTTAGCATTTTCAACCAATGTCAATTCATCATTTCAAAATAGTTGCCTCTGGAATTTGTAAAATTCCTTTTATAAAAGAAATCATCCTGCTATAGGAATGACGTCATGAAACTTGAAAGGGTTAGGAAAAGATTAACAAGGATGTTGCGGAGTTTGAGGATTTGAGCTATAAGGAGAGGCTGAACAGGCTGGGGCTATTTTCTCTGGAGCGTCGGAAGCTGAGGGGTGACCTTAAAATCACGAGGGACATGGATAGGGTGAATAGCTAATACTTTTCCCCAGGGTGGGGGAGTCTAAAGCTAGACGGCATAGGTTTAAGGTGAGAAAGGGAAGATTTAAAAGGGACCTAAGGGGTAATTTTTTCACATTGAGGGTGGTGCATGTATAGAAAGAGCTGCCAGAGGTAGTGGTGGAGGCTGGTACAATTACAACATTTAAAAGGCACCTGGATGGCTATGTGAATAAGAAGGGTTCAGAGGGATATGGAAATGGAATTAGATTTCTGGTCAGCATGGATGAGTTGGACCGAAAGGTTTGTTTCTGTGCTGTACATCTCCAAGATTCTATGGCTGTAAGCAAAACTAGTTCCTGGTTAGATTGTGTTAGAAGTCAATTCCTTTGTAAACATTATTTCTCATTCACTCTCGTATGGGATGTAGGTATTTCTGGCGAGGCCAGTGTTTGTTGTTCATCCCTAGGCACTATTGAACTGAATGGTTTCCTCGGGCCATTTCAGAAGGCTGTTAAGAGTCAATCACATTGCTGTGGGTCTGGAGTCATGTGTGAGTCAGACCAGCTAAGGATAACAGATATCCTTTTCAGCAAGCCACTATTGAACCACTTGGGTGATTATTACCACCAGTAGAGGCTGTGTGTTCAGCGTTAGACTAACTTTCATTACAGATTGTGTTAAATTCAATTTTCACCATCAGCTACATCGGGATTTGAGCCCTTGTCCCCACAATATTAGATTGAGCTTCTCAATTATGAGCTCAGTGACATTACCATCACATTTCCAAATGTCTGAAAAATTAATTTTCTAACCATCCATAAAATCTCACAAACCAACACATTTGATAGTTTGAAACGAGCACAGAGAATGCTGGAGAAACTCAGCAGGTCTGGTGCCATCCGTGGAGAGAGAAGCAGAATTAACATTTTGGATCTGGTATAACTCTTTGTCAGAACTATTCTGAAGAGTCATACCAGACTCTCACACTGTGGAGGTGCAGTGTGGGACTGGGATGAACAAAGTTAAAAATCACACAACACCAGGTTATTGTCCAACAGCTTTATTTGGAAGCACTAGCTTTCAGAACGCCACTCCTTCATCAGATAGATAGTGGAATAGGATCATAGGACACTATAAATTCTGTGCCCTATGATCCTGCCCCACAAGCTACCTGATGAAGAAGCAGTTCTCCAAGTGGTTATACTTCCAAATAAACCTGTTGGACTATAACCTGGTGATGTGTAATTTTTTAACTGTCTCTTCACAGGTGCTGCCAGACTTGCTCAGTTTGTCCAATATTCTCGGTGTCAGTTTCAGATTTCCAGCATCCAGCACTATTTTGCCTTTATATTTGATGGTTTTGTTCACCGGGGCTCCTTCCGATGCAATGTTTATCAAACTAGTGCAATAGACCACAGAGGCTTTGATTTACATTGGATGCAATTTTTGTGCTTAAAATTCCACAAACATGGGGATAATCCTTCAGGGATTGAGTGGTTGGGTAGAGTCCGTAACATTTTGAATATGGACAACTAAAGGAGCAGGTTCAATGATAGGATTGAATCTTCTTCTGTGACTCCTAATTTCCTTCTTTGAAGCAGGCCTTGACTGTTTTGACTATGATTGTGTGTGGCTTTTCAGCAGACACCACTCAAACAGAGTTCTCATTTAACCTGCAGTTGTGAGTATCCTTTTCCATGACCTGCCCTGAAATTGAAGTGATGCTGAGCGCATTGTAGGCTTTAGCTTGTTTTCATGGGAGCTATTAGGGGTATGGAACTCTGCCACTTTATTTCGTCAGAGCTACCTCTCTCCTTGCTCCAAGGCTGACCGACTGGATCACCTTGCTGAAAAGAGTCTGAAATGGGAATTTGAAATTCAGTTTTTCAAACTGCCTCAGCGTTAAAAAGTTTTAGTTTTGCAACATGTGCAGAAGAATCAGCATGTAAAGCAGTTGCTTTTAAAAGCATGCAATGAAGATTGAGGCACTATGATAGGGAAGGGCACTTTAGTAATGTGACAATCCATGGAGTTTCTGGCATCAATCTTAATCCTGATTAAACCGACAACTAAAATCGTTGAACTGCTCAATATTTCCATTCTTTCATTGCTGCCTTAGAAGGTGTGTTTAAAGGGTTTTGTAACTAAATCTTTACCATCATAATCCAGCAGTTTACATCATCTATACTTGCTAAATGCCATGACCCATGTTGGGCAAATGCTGCTGTTTGTCCCTACCATTGGCACTCACATCCCTTGTCCCCCCCCCCCCCCCCCCCCATTAAAAGCAGTTAATAATGATTGATTGACTGTTGTCTCATGTACTGAGATACAGTGAAAAGTGTTGTTTTGTGTGCTATACAGACAGGTCATACCATATAAAGTGCATCAGGGTAACAGAATAGAGTGCAGAATAGAGTGAATTACAGCCACAGAGGAGGTGCAGAGAGAAAGAGACAGATCAGAATTAATTTGAGAGGTCCTTTCAAACGTCTGATAACCATAAGGAAGAAATTATTCTGGAATCCATTAGTACATGTATTCAAACTTGTATATCTTCTGCCTAAAAGAAGAGGGTGGAATGTACTGCTGCCTGTAATTCTGTTTGACTTCGCTTTGTAGCCCTTTCTGTAGTGTAAGCCTTGTCACAAACAATGGCTGTCTGGGTGGTTGGTCTGTGCCTCAGGCTTAGTTTGGTATTGTCTCTTGCAGGACAGTCAATTGAATTGATTGGCACTCCATGCATTACCTTTAGAACTCATTTCCTACATTACTGACAAGGAGTAGCAGCATGAATATAATGTATAATCATCACTGCAGCAACTCCAAACCTGTGTCCTCTACCCTCTGGAAGGACAATGACAGCACGTGTATGGGAACAGCACCACCTTCAAGTTGTCCTCCAAGTCACACACCATCCTGACTTAGAAATATATCACTATTTGTTCAGTGTTGCTTGGACAAAACGATGGAAATCCTTCTCCAACAGTACAATCGGTGCACCATATGACATAGACTGCAGTGGTTCAAGAAGGCAACGCATCAACACCTTCTTAAGGGCAATTAAGGATGGACAATAAATGTTGGCCCAGTCAGTGACACCAAATCCCATAAAAACATAATAAAGAAGAGCCACATGGAGTTGAGTCTTCCTTTTCCTCCTAATGTCCCACACTAATTAGCTACTCAGAACTGCAGATGAAGAACCCAACAAGGTACCAGAGAGTGTTTAACGTTGGGAGGAAGTCCAAATGAGAGGGGGCAATGTCTACTCATTGTCCAGTGGACAGTGATGAGTACAGTAAGCTTGGCAAGATAATCAGAAAACCCAAACTGAAGAGGAGCAGAAAATCACTGAGGGGAGTAGGAATACCGAGAACACATTGCTGTTTAATTGGAGTTTGGAAATTTAAGTCTGGAAGAGTGTGCTGCCAAATCTCTTCAAGCACTTTGCTATATAATTACGACAGCCGTGGTTGACAAAATCTAAGGTAGTCTGCTCTATCAGCAATAAGGAACTTTCAGGCAGAGTTCATGCAAATCTATTTTATTTGCAAGCAGGATAATAGATTGCATTGGAAAGGGCACATTAAGTGGAGAGCAGTGCAAGGAGTCGGCCAGTCAATGCTAGATAAGCTATAAGTAATTTCACAGCCAATGGCCACTTACATTATACTTTGACAACATCTTGTTTTCTGGATCAATATCAGCTCCAGGAGGGTCCTGTGCTTTATTGATTGAACTGTTTCGCACAGTGCCTTTCTTCCCACCTCATGTCTGATGCTCAGTCATGACAGCAAAAAGCATTCCTTGTATTCAGTCAATGTACTGTTGATAGCGGATGAATAAATAATGAGAACAAAAGGCTAAAATCTATCAGGATCCTGATCCAGAAGTAACAGGCTGCATTCTTGTGAAAGAAAGAAGAAAGAATTTGCTTTGAGCTGTAGGAAGCAGACGCTCATGAATTTTTGAGAAAATGAAACAAAACCGGAAAATTGTTAACGTTTAGTCAACTTGTGAGTTGAGGCTGGTTGTCCAGACAAAATTGGAGAATCAATGGGCCACAGTTTCAACGATGTTTCACTTCCCCAAGTTTAACAAAGCTTAGTCTCTTTTCTGTCGTGAGTGGTCAGTGAGGGGAGAGGGGAAGTTGAAATGAATTGAGGGCAATTCTCTTGCACTTTTTGCCCTTCTGTCACACAGTTTCAGGACTGAGGGTAGTTTTACGAGAGTGCATTTTCTATCCTGTGTGCTGTTCATCAATACATTTTATCAGAAGTTCATGTTTTTGAATCTGAAAATTATTCTTGGTATGTGCAAAGAGCTATAAATAGGTTGAAGTTATTCTGTCCTGATCATTGATACCTGACGTGCATACTCGATTGCCGCCCATGTTTTATCCTGGCAGGGCATTTACAAAAAGGTGTATGCACAGAACTTTGAGTAAGTGCAATGAGAACTTTCCGATGGTGTCAGGTGATTCAACCCTATAAATAATATTTTAGGTAAGAAGACCCCTAGCCATCTTCTCAGAGAGGAAAAAGAGCCCCTCCTTGAAAATCCAGTGCAGTAATGAGGGAGCCCTGCACTGCCTGGGGATGTCACTTTTTAGGCAAGGCCCTGTTTATTCTTTGCAGTGAACACAAAACATCCCACATTGATACTTTGAAGAAGAGCAAAGGGGTTATCACTGGTGTTCTGGTCTTATCCTTTGCAACAGCACTAACTTAAATTATCTGCTCATTATCATGTTGCTGTTTGTGGAACCTTTCTATCTGCAAATATATATACAATTAACAGCATATTTAGGACTAGCAAGTCTTACTCAAATTGAGAATCAAAGGTGCTACTTCGCTAAATGCTGCTCAAAGGGACTGTATCTTGGGAAATGATGATCTGAATGGGTTGCCACCATTACCATCAGCAATATAAAGGGCTGAGGGAACTGAGCTTAAGGAGCAGAGAAGATCACTGTCATAGCAGACCAGGAGTTTCATTTTGAAATGTGCTTCCTGTCATTTAATGCATTCCCCCAGCCCTCTCAATTGTTCTGCCCTCTTGAATGATGGTGGTTTCACGTCAAAGTCTGAGGCATTTGGAAATGTGCCAGCAGCTGGAAACATCTTTCATTCCTTTTCTGAGGCATTGGGTCAATCACTGCACTGAAAATGGAACTGCATCTCAGCAAGCTCTTTAACAAAATCAGAAATTGCTGGCAAAATTCAGGGAGGGAGCAGAGCTAACCTTTCAAATCCAGTGAAAGCTCTTTGTTGATCGGTTCTGTAGGTGGGCTTCATCACAATGCCTCTTGCACCCTCCTAGCTAGCCTGCATTCTCTTTACATCATTGCCCATGGAGAGGTTTTCTCTAAGTTTGGATCGAAACTCCAAGTGTGACACTTTGCAGGGAGGAAGTTGAAAGAATTGGAAGAAAAATTGACAGTGGCTTTCCATTTTCTGTTTAATGGAGAATGTCAAATCTATGTCGCCCTCCACTATTACCAGTGGCATAGCGCATGAATCTGCAGGGTCCTTTGTTTATGTATTAGGGTTTGGATGAGCCATAGTAACAAGGCAATGTATACCCCCACCGCCACTTTCCCGCCCCACTGCCTTCTGCCAATCCTCCATTCCCAGGACGCAAAATACATTAGTGTCCTTTCTCACTCCGAGGATGAAGAATGGCTTTCCTGAAAGCAGTATTTGTTTTCCTAAAGTAAGATTAACTGCCCATTTCCAATGTAATCTGCTGCCTTCAGTTACTGGAGTACAGTCCAGTTCACTTGGGGCTACGCTCTGGAAGGTTTTATGACTGTAATCAATGTAGCTCGTGTAGCAAGCTGCATAGAATGGCCTCTCTAAGCACAAAACAAAGGCAGCAACTATTCTGTGTACATTAAAGTTTATGGACTCATTATTAATTTTATTACTAATTAAAATATTTAATGCAAACAGGACATGAATAATTTAATTCCCCATTAGCCAAACAAAGGTTGTATCAGCTGATTCAACAACTGGTCAGAGCCTGATCTTAGACATGAGATTTCCCAATGTATGGAATTCTGAGACCTGTTCTTCAGACTTTGACATCCTCTTTAATCTTATAGTTCAAGCACAGGGATTTGACCAGGGGACATAAGAACATAAGCACTAGAAGAAAGGGTAGGCCGTCTGGCCCTTCGAGTCTGCTCCGCCATTCAGTAAGATCATGGCTGATCTTTTTGTGGCCCTAGCTCCACTTACCCACCTGCTCATCATAACCCTTAACTCCTTTACTGTTCAAATATCTGTCTATCTTTGCCTTAAAAACATTCAATGAGGTAGCCTCTACTCCTACACTGGGCAGGGATTTCCACAGGTTCATAACCCTTTGGGTGAAGAAGTTCCTCTTCAACTCAGCCCTAAATCTGCTTTGTTTCGAGGCTATGCCCCCTAGTTCTAGTTTGATCCACCATTGGGAACAATCTCCCTGCTTCTATCTTATCCCTTCCCTTCATAATTTTATATGTTTCTATAAGATTCCCCCCCCCCCCATTATTCTAAATTCCAATGAATATAGATGCATTCTACTCAATCGCTCCTCATGAGCCAACCCCCTCAACTCCAGAATCAACCGAGTGAACCTCCTCTGCATCCCCTCCAGTGCCAGTACATCCTTTCTCAAGTTGGACAATATGAATCAGGTTAAAAATCTCACAACACCTGGTGTTGTGTGATTTTTATCTTTGTCCACCCCAGTCCAACATCAGCTCCTCCAAAATATGAATCAGAAGAGAGAGCATTTCTAACATTTTAAAATAGTGAATGAAAATGACGGTAAGATGTTAAGAGCAGTAGAAGGCCATTCACACCATCAGTTTGGCTCTGCCATCCAATGAGATCATGGCAGATCTGATAATCTTCCACTTGACTTTCCTGCCTTTCCCCCATAACCCTTGATCCCCTTAATGAGTGCATTCTGTCTCTCTCCTCCTTTAATATTCTTGATGTGGAGATGCCTGGGAGATGTTGGACTAGGGTGGACAAAGTTAAAAATCACATTATAGTCCAATAGGTTTATTTGGAAGCACTAGCTTTCAGAGCAAGGAGCAGCGCTTCAAAAGCTCGTGCTTCCAAATAAACCTGTTGGACTATAACCTGGTGTTGTGTGATTTTTAACTCTAATATTCTCAACAGCCCAGCCTCAACACCCCTCTATGGTAAAGATTCACTACCCTCAGAGAGAAAAACATTCTCCTCATCTCTGTCTCAAATGGGTGACCCCTCACTCTGAGATGATGCCCTCTGGTTGTAGACTCACCAACAAGGGAAACAACCTCTCTGCATCTACCCTGTCAAACCCCCTAAGGATCACCTCAAATTCTTTGATCCTCTAGTGAATACAGGTCCAACCTTCTCAAATCCTCCTCATATGCAAACCCCATGAAATCCAGGAACAATCTTGTGAACCTTCACTGGACTGCCTTCAATGCCAATATACCTTTACTTAAATAAGGAAGACAGAAATGTTCATGGTTTTCTAGATGTGGTCTGCTTCTATATTCCTATTTTTACTTCTCTATTTTTATACTCTTTTCTCTTTGAATGAAAGCCATTATTCAATTTGCCTTTCCTATTACCCACTGAACTTGTTTGCTAGTTGCTTTTGTGATTTGTACTCAAGGGCTTGCAAATTCCTCTGAGCTGCAGCTTTCTGCAGTCTTTTTCCATTTAAATAATATTCAGCTTCTCTAATCTTCCTGACAGACAGATTATAAACACAAAAGAACCAGCATAAGTACTATGGGCTGAATGTCTGATACCGTTGTTCTGAGTGAAAACGGTGTGGAAGTGGTGGTTTCCAATTCATGATTGCTCATTGTGTGCTAATTTCCACAGGCACCCATTTCACCCCCAATCATGTTCTTAGAAATCCTTCAGCAAGGCAATAAACCCCTTTCCATTCATTGTCTAACCTGGTGTTTCGGCTTTTATTTCAGATTAACTAGATGGGCTAATTTGAGTGCCCTGATTAGAGTGGTGATGGAAAAGCACAGGCAGCATCCGAGGAGCAGGAAAATTGATGTTTCGGGCAAAAGCCCTTCATCAGGAATGAGGGGCTTTTGGCCGAAACATCGATTTTCCTGATCCTCGGATGTTTCCTGACCTGCTGTGCTTTTCCAGCACCACCGTAATCTTGACTCTGATCTCCAACATCTGTAATCCTCACGATCGCCTAATTTGAATGCCCTGCTCTCGCTTATGTTTTATAATCTAGATGCTTGTGTCTGTCGCTTATTCCCCTTCCAGGCATGTCAGGTTGCTTTGTAAGCTGCAACATTCTCGTGCCTCTGTTAAACCAATCTGATCAAGCTAAACTAAGGCGAAATTGGAAAGACAACAGGGTTTTCATTAGTTCATGGTAGGATAAATGAGGTTGCTATCTAAATTTATCTGAAAAAAGATGGAAATTATGAAACAACATTATATTGATGCTCAGGTTGTTTGAGGTAATTTGAAGCTGAAATAAAAGTGAGCTGGACAGAAAAGAACACCGTCTCCTTGGAAATAAAAACTGCAGTGTATTTAGATAATTAACAGTGATCTTTAGTTTATTCCGCTCAGTTACCTAAAATAAGGTGAGCTCCTTAGGAGCCATAAGACCATAAGGCATAGGAGCAGAAATTAGTCCATTCAGCCCATCAAGTCTGCTCCATCATTCAATCATGGCTGATAAGTTTCTCAACCTCATTGTCCCACTTTCTCCCCATAGCTCTTGATCCCCATAAGAACCACCTCCACTTTCTGATTAGAATGTGCAAAAGATGGCAAATAGCTACAACTTTCTGGAATCCCCCAACCTCAGCTCATTGTTTACTCTTGTACTTTGTTCCCTCCAGCTTTTTTAACATGCTAAGTGTTGCAGAATGTAGAGTGTAGTCTGTTTGGAGAAGGTGAACCCCCCAGGTTTGAGTCCTGCTCAATTCTGAGGGAGCACAAGTTGCCTCTGGGCCCCATGGTTGGCTGACAGTGTCATTTCTGTTTAGAATAATATGTAAAATGTAGAAAGAAATTAATGCAATTGCAGAGATACCCAAATAGCATTGAAGGCTGTCCAATTGCATTGCATATTGAGATAATTATCAGAGTACTGTTCCTTGATGTGCAGGCAGATATTGGAAGGCAAAGAGCTAAATTGATGTGTTCATTACTGTTTCAGTAATTGTTTAATTGATTTGTTAAAAATTTAGAAAATCCTACCCCGGAATTACTAATGTCAATGGACAATGTCTGAGTGGCCTTAGTGTTTTATTTAGATTGATTTAGAGACATCTTTGTTGAACAGTATTGTGTGGATATTAAATTTTCTAACTACTTGACCAATCCCTTTTGCTTCTCGCAAGCAACAGGCAAAAACACCAAGTGATGTTCATTTCATGAGGTTAAAAATCACAGTACACCAGGTTATAGTCCAACAGGTTTATTTGGAAGCACTAGCTTTCAGAGCGCTGCTCCTTCATCAGGTGGTTGTGGAATAGCTAGTGCTCCGAAAGCTAGTGCTCCCAAATAAACCTGTTGGACTATAATCTGGTGTTGTGTGATTTTCAACTTTGTATGCCCTAGTCCAACACTGGCATTTCCAAATCATTCATCTCATGAAGCTTGATTTAGGCTTCCACTCTCTGTTCACTCTGGTGGTGGGTTCATTAGATTAATTCAGGTCAGGATTGAAATGTATCGCCTGAACATATTTTAAAGACCTTAAATGTAGGGTTATGCAGGGTACCTATTATTGAGTGGGAGAAAAGTGCTATTTAATAGTTATTCTCTTCTCTGTCATTGTGAACTTAAAGTCAAGAGGCAAAAGGATGCACAGGTAAGCAGCTGCTTGAGGGAGAAGCTTGCGTAATGATAATGACATTGGGCTAATAATTGAAAGGCTCAAACTAATGCCCTAAGGACATTGGTTCAATCAATAAAGAAACCTGTAAAGTGAAGCTATTTCCAATAATGGTGACCATGACAGCTGGCATGAATTGTTGTAAGAATAAACCTACTTCACTAATGCCTTTGAGGAAGGAAACTACCATCCTTACCAGTCTGGACTACATGTGACTCCAAGCCAACAGCAATGTTATTGACTATTATACACCATCTGAAATCGCCCTGGAAGCCACTCAGCTCTAGGTCAATCAAGGGACAGCCAACAATGGCTACATCCCATGAGAAATAAGACAAAATCTGATTATACTTCCCCTGAGATATGTAAGAGCAGCATGGGGCAATACTTTTGAGTATTTCCCTCTCTTCTTGTGGGAGGACATTGGTTTTGGAATACTGCATGCAATTCTGGTCTTCATGCTATAGAAATGAAATTGTGAAACTTGAAAGGGTTCAGAAATGATTTACAAGGGATGTTCCCAGCCAGGGTTTGAGGGTTTGAGCTGTAGGGAGAGGCTGAATAGGCTGGGGATCTTTTCCCTGGAGCGTCAGATGTTGAGATGTGACCTTATAGAGGTTTGTAAAATCATGGGGGTATGCATAGGGTCAGTCGCCAAGGTCTTTTCCCCCGGGTAGGGGAATCCAAAACTAGGTTTAAGGTGAGAGGGGAAAAATTTAAAAGGGACCTAAGTGGCAACGTTTTCATATAGAGTGGTGCGTATATAGAATGAGCTGCCAGAGGAAGTGGTAGAGGCTGGTACAATTGCAACATTTGGATGGGTATATGAATAGGAAGAGTTTAGGGGGATTATGGTCAAATGCTAGAAAATGGGCCTAGATTAATTTGGGATATTGGGTCAGCACGGATGAGTTGGACCGAAAGGTCTGTTGCCATGCTGTACGCTCTATGAATCTATGGCCCAGCTCAATTTAGCAGCAAAGATGTGGGAGATCAACAGGGTTGGGACAATTTGGTAATTACTGTCCCAGAAGTTGTGTCCAGATTGCAATGCCTCAGGGACAGTTTACAATTTTCAAAGTGTTGGTAAAGGGAGCCTGCACACCTCTGATTTAATGGCCTATTGAACACTTTTAGGAGCTTATTGCTAAGTACAGAATGGCAAGAATGACATTTTTACAGGAACATTGGCAAACTCAGCCTCTCGTGCATACTTGCATTATCAGGTTTATTGTCGGGGCATCGGAATATTTTTATTAGTTGAGAGCTACTGCTCCATAAGTCTATTGGTGGTAGGGGGTTGAATGCTGTAAGTCTTTTGTTCCTGCATGAGTACTTTACTTTATCTTGACCTCTGAGGAGCATGCTCTCTTTAGCAAGGCACTGATGGCAAAAGTGAGGTCTGCAGATGCAGGAGATCAGAGATGGAAATGTGTTGCTGGAAAAGCGCAGCAGGTCAGGCAGCATCTAGGGAACAGGAGAATCGACGTTTCGGGCATTAGCCCTTCTTCAGGAATGAGGAAAGTGTATGTGTATGTTATTTAGTTTAGATTTGAGAAATGCAGAGAATAGGGTAAGGTTGTGGGGATAGGGTAAGGAAATGGGGATAGGGTAAGGAGTTGGGGATAGGGTAAGGTTGTGGGGATAGGGTAAGGAAATGGGGATAGAGTAAGGAGTTGGGGATAGGGTAAGGAAATGGGGATAGGGTGAGGAGTTGGGGGTAGGGTAAGGAAATGGGGATAGGGTATGGGGTTGGGTTTAGAGTAAGGGGTTGGGGATAGGGTAAGGGGTTGGGGTTAGGGTAAGGAGTTGGGGATAGGCTGATGGCAAACCCAACACTTATCACCCACACCTATGTCACCTTAATGAGGTGGTAGCGAGCTGTTTTCATTGGCCATGCCAGTCCATGTGGTGAAGATGTTTCCACAGCGCTGGTTGTCAGGATGTTTTAAGCCAATGTAAGGCAGCCGTAGGCCCCACAATAGGCACTATCTGTCTTTGCTATTTGTGCCAGCTAGGCCCAGCTCCTGAATGTGCATGGTGTTACATGAATGACACAATTGCAACATAGGTTTACACCTGGATTTTATCCAGGCATTCAGTTCCCTACCCTATTTTTAAAAGCTGGCCCATGATATCCGCTGATGCAAAAATTGGGACTTGAAACTCTTTCCTTTTTGATATAGTTTACCTCCAAATCACACAGCACCCTGACTTGGACATGTATCCATCATCCCTTTATTACCAAAACTCCCTCTCAACAGAGCTTTGGAAACATGAACTGCAGTGACCCAAGACGAGAGCTCTCTATCAACCTGTGGAAGCACAGTTGCTCAGTGGTTAGCACTGTTGCTTCACAGCACCAGTGACGTGGGTTTGAGTCCAGCCTTGGGTGACTGTCTGTGTGGAGTTTACAGAGTCTTCCTATGTCTGTGTAGTTTTCCTCCAAGTGATTCACTATCCTCCCAGAGTCCAAAGATGTGCAGGTTAGGGTGGATTGGCCATGCTAAGTTGCCGCATAGTGTTCAGGGATGTGTATGTTATTTAGTTTAGATTTGAGAAATGCAGAGAATAGGGT
Organism: Chiloscyllium plagiosum; assembly: GCF_037043375.1. NCBI lineage: Eukaryota > Metazoa > Chordata > Chondrichthyes > Orectolobiformes > Hemiscylliidae > Chiloscyllium > Chiloscyllium plagiosum. The sequence continues at coordinate 10,295,966 of NW_028270167.1, forward strand.
AAGGTTGGGGGGATAGGGTAAGGAAATGGGGATAGGGTGAGGAGTTGGGGGTAGGGTAAGGAAATGGGGATAGGGTATGGGGTTGGGTTTAGAGTAAGGGGTTGGGGATAGGGTAAGGGGTTGGGGTTAGGGTAAGGAGTTGGGGATAGGCTAAGGAGGTGGGGATAGGGTAAGGAGGTGGGTTTGGAAGTGATGCTGTTCGGAGGGTCAGTGTGGACTCAATGGGCTGAATGGCCTGTTTGCATACTGTCGGGTTCTATGATTCAAGGGGTGCTACAGAATGAAAATAAATGTTGAAATTAACACAGTGCCTACATTCCATAAATAAATATATGCATTTTATTTAAAAATAAATAACTTTGTATTCAACTCTGTGCAGTATAACTCTTGACTAATCATAGTGACACTAGTTTAGCCATTCATAGGACAATGATCAGCTTCTTTGGTCCCATCACCTGCTTCAGTAGGGTCTGTTACTTATTTTGGCTTTCATAATTGTGTCTTTCTTCACTCCAGTCCCAGCAATGATTACTTCTCACCCCAACACCACCATTGCCATTAAAGGCCAGAACAAGGAACTTAATTGCACAGCCCGTGGAGAACGACCAATCATTATTCGTTGGGAGAAGGAGGACACAGTTATTGACCCAGACAGAATGTTCCGATATTCAGTGGCTACAAAGGATAACGGGGAAGAGGTTGTCTCGACTCTGAAGGTAGGTTTTTCTTTTAGTTGTTCATGCAACGTATGCATCACTGGCTAGGGCAATATTATTGCTCATCCGTCAATCCCTGGAGAAGGTGGTGGTGCTGTCTTTTTGAATTGCTGCAGCCATTAGGTTATAGGCAGATCCACACTGCTGATATGAAGGATTTTGGCATAGTGACAATGAAGAAACAGTGATTTAGTTACAAGTCAGATTGGGATGTGGTTTGCAGGGGAGCTTGCTGGTGGTGGTGTTCCCGCATATCTGCTGCCCTTATCCTTCCAGGTGATGGAGGTTGTGGATTTGGAAGGTGCTGTTAAAGCACCTTTGGTAATTTACTGCTGCACATCTTGTGGATTGTGTGCACTGGCGAAGACAGTTGAAAGTTGAAGATGATAGATGTGGTGCCAATCAAACAGGCTGCTTTGCCCTGGAGGGTGTCAGGCTCTTTGAGTGGGCCTGTACTTATCCAGGCACATGGGAAGTATCACACTCCTTCCTTATGTCTTGTGGACAAGCACTGGCGAGGCAGGAGGTGATTTATTTGTCCAAACACCCTAGTCTTTGATTTGCTCTTGTTGTCACAATATTTATATATCTGGCCATTCAGTTTCGGGTCAATGGTAACCCTCAGCACGTGATAGTGGGGAATCAGCAATGGCAATGCTATTGAACATCTCTTGTTGAGGTTGATCCTCTCATATTGATCCTCTCTTGTTGGAGATGGTCTTTGCCTGGCACTTGTGTGGCACAAATATTATTTGCCTGTTATCTTCCGAGCCTGGGTGTTGCCCACATCTTGGTACATAAGAGCACATAATACTTCCATTTTGAGGAGCTGCAATTGGTGCTGAACATTGGACAATTATTAACGACCATCCCCACTCCTGACCTTATGATGGAGGGAAGATCATTAATGAAACAGCTGAAGTTGGTTAGGGCTGGGGTACTACCACTTGCAGTGGTGTCCTGGGGCAGAGATGATTCGCCTCCGTCAACCACAAACACCTTCCTTTGCATAAGGTACAACTCCAAACAGCAAAAAGCTTTCCCCCTGATTCACATTGATTCCTTAATACCATACTTGGTCAAATGTCAAGGGCAGTCATCCTCATCTCACCTTTGGAGTTAGCTCTTTTGTCCATGTTTGGACCAATGCTGTAAGGTGGTCAAGAACTGTGTGCCCATGACGTAGGCCAAACAGAGTGTCAGTGAGCAGCTTATTCAAGGGAAATTGACAGCAGTATCGATGGGGTCTTCCATCACTTTACTCATGATCAAGTGTAGACTGTTGGGACAGTAGCTGATGCTGGTTGGTATCGTCCTGCTCTTTAGTACAGAGACTACACTTTGGAAATTTTCCACATTGTTGGGAGATGCTGTGTTGTAGCTGTACTGGAACAGCTTGGCTAGGGGCACAACTAGTTCACTGGATGCCTTCACAGCATCCAGTTACATTTAAATGGATGATCTAATTATTCAAAAAAATATATTGATATTATAGAACCTCTACGGTATGGAAACTGGCCATTTCATAGAATAGGATCATAGACTCCCTCCATCATGGAAGCAGGCCATTCAGCCCATCAAGTCGACACCAACCCTCTGAAGAGCATCCCACCCCTCCACCATATACTGTAACCCTGAAGTTCCCATGGCCAATCCACCGAGCCTGTACATCTTTGGACTGTGCGAGGAAAATGGAGCACCCAGAGGAAACCCACACAGGCGCAGGGAGAACATGCAAACTCCACACAGACAGTGACCCGAGGATGGAATGGAATCCGGGTGCCTGGCGTTGTAAGGCAGCAATGCTGACCACTGAGCCACCATGCTGTGGCTGTACAATGATGTGAATAAAATGTTTCAGTAGTAGGAGAGTCCAAATCTGAAAGTCATAAATATGAATTTTTGTCACTAATGAGTCCAACAAGCAAATTAGGAGAAATTCCTATGCCCACAAAATAATTAAACTGTAGAACTTGCATGGAATGGTTGAAGTGAATAGCAGTGATGCATTTAAAGGGAGTATATGAACATGTGATAGAGAGCAGGGTTATGCTCAAAGAGTCAGGTGAACAGGGATCAGAAAAGCTTATATAGACATATTAGTTGGGCTGAGTGGCCAGTTTCAGTTTTGTCAGCTCTAGATTATGTGAAGGGTTATCCACATTTACTCTGGTTAAAGCATGCATCTTAATGAATTCCACACGAATACTGCAAACTGTGCCCTTTGTTGGATAATTTCGTTATGTATTCTCCTGTAGTTTGAGTCCATTCAGCAGGGCTTTTCAATATTGTGGTGTTAAAAGGGTCAACGTTCAATGTGCACAAATCCCTAAGGTTATAAATGGGTTATGTTAGAAAATGAGGTTAATCAAGACAGAGTAATGCCAAAATTGGGTCTTAATCACCTTGGAGAATGGAATGGGTTTTGAGGATGCAGAAAATAACAAGTTAGTTTAAAGGAACATCAATGTACCGTTGCGTTATTTTAAAACAGACTGACTTTCTGACATCCTATGTTCCGAGTCTCTCATCCCCAAAACCATTGTTTAATGGTCGTGGCAGCCATTTTAAGGAGAAATCTTTATTAGTGAATGAAAAAGTAGCACTTTTATTATGTAAAGGTTAGTAGAGACATACGTGATCAGCAAAGTCATGAGGAAATCAACATGCTGGCCAAGTCACTGCCTCCCCTCGGAAAAAAGGAGAAAAATGACAAGTCACATCAGCAGATGGGAATGTTTTCAACAAGTGGCCAAAGCTACAGTTGAATATTTACCCAAGAATAATTTTAACTCCTTGGCTAGCATGAGACTGTGTTATTGCACTGGAAGAAGTGCTTCTATAATTGTGCTCTCTGTGCACCGTGGGAAGGAACAAGAAGCTATTGCTGAGAAAATTGCTCCTTAGCAGCAGACTACAGTATCCTGCTGAAGTCTCATTCTAATCAGCACATAGCTTCCTAAAGTTGTGAGATCTGATTAAGACTGAATCACAAGTGAGAAATGCCTCAACACTGATTAGAATTGATCCTCGGCTTTCAGTGGACAAAGGGTTCCAATCTTGAAGATGAATTGACCACATTAAATGTTTAATCGAACAATCCAACAACCTGATATGTAACCAATTGTTTTTGCCTGCTCTGCGATTATTTTTAAAACTCACTTCTACTTTGTGAGACTCTCAAAAGGTGATGTTCTAAATGAGGTCACCCTTGCTGCATTCGTAGCTGAGTTGTCATTTATCTTTGAAAATGGAAAGGAACCTGTCTGCACGGTGATTGCTTTGAAAAATAACAGATCTCCATATGCACATTTTAAAGGAGCAATCTACTAGACGGAAGCCCACTATGTTACTCATCCCTAACAATGCCCTCGGTGAAAACATTGCTAATTGCAGGGGGGAGGGTCTTCTGTATTATATTAAAGAAATACTTTGAAGATCCTTTTTAAGGGGTGGTTTGATGGCAGTGTGGGATACAAGAACATGGGATTTCCTAACCTCCTGATGTTTGTGTGGCTCTCTCAATAACCTTTAGCCAGAGCGTTGTGTGTGATGTGAGTTCAAATTCTACCAAGGAAGCTAAAAGACTTGAAATAAATAAATCTGGAATAAAAAGATAGCATCAATAACGATGATCATGAAAACTACTGGATTACCATAAGTAATGTTTGTACACACAATGCACACATTATAACTTATAGTCTAAGCCTTTCTTTAAAAGTGCACGCGGTTTGCTACAATGATAAAGTTATGTCTGATTGCTTGCTTGCTTGTCTCCTGTAGATCACGCCGGCTGACCGAGGTGACTCTGGTTTCTTCTCTTGTCACGCAATCAATTCCTACGGAGAGGACAGAGGACTTATTCAACTCACTGTTCAAGGTATTCCATTTGTTACGTTTACACACGTCTAGTCTGCTTGGTGCATTTCAACAATGGGAGAAAGTACAGCGTGTTTACACTCTTTCAACTCCGTTTCCTCAGCACAATTTCAGCTGAAAGTGAGACTATTTTTATCCAACTTTCTGTGTAAAGTAGCACCTCAAGAATCTCCACCTAAAATTACAATCACTCAATTAGTTTTGCCCAGAAAGTCACAGGGGAAGGCATTGAGAATGTCACCAGAAAATGTGCTCAGATTATTGAAAAGAGTTAAACAATGAAAGGACATACTTGAGAAGGCTATATTGAGATTTCACTATTGCAATAGTACATAACCCGAGTGATTAGATTTAGGTTTAGATTTAGATTCCCTACAGTGTGGAATCAGGCCCTTCGGCCCAACCAGTCCACACCGACCCTCCGAAGAGCAACCCACCCTGACCCATTTCCCTCTGACTAAGGCACCTAACACTATGGGCAATTTAGCATGGCCAATCCACCTGACCCGCACATCACAATTATCAATGGAACTAATGCATACACGTGCATTGTGTTACCAATTCCTTCTCAATTGCAACCTACATTCATTTCTGATTCATAAGCTAATATATTATGTCAGCACTGTGTTTACTGAGATAAGAGATAGTTACAGTCAAAGGTCAATTGCTCATAATTGCTATCCATGTCTCAAATTTCCTGATAAGTAGGGGTTAAGAAAACGATAGGTATACTTAACTAATCTAACTATAGGGCTGCTCTCTTAACAGAGAGAGAGAGAGAGATGGCTCATAGTGGTTTAACCTTCGGGTCACCACATCTCAGGGGCATGGAGAATTGAAGAAGAGACCTTTGTGGTAACCTCAGCTGGTGTGGAAATTGGACCCACTCTGTTGGCACAGCTTTGCATTGCAAACCAGCTGTCCAAACCAACTGATGCCCTCAATAAAACAATAAACTTCATTGCTGTTCATGATCATCTAAGGTATGTCCTTGGGAGAAAGTGAGGACAGCAGATGCTGGAGATCAGAGTCAAAAAGTGTGGCGCTCATTCCTGACTAAGGGCTTATGCCCGAAACTTTTCGACTAAGGTCTGTACCTGGAATGTTGACTTCCTGAGCGATGGAATTGAATTTTGTTCCATTGGCTTTGGACCCAAAGTAACAAACTGTGTGTGTATGTTGAATATTGTAATAATATTTACTGATTTTAGAATGTTTCAGGTCATGTGCAGAGTGGAAAATGCTATAGTAGTTTTTAAGTTCCGTAAGCTCAGTGATGGCTGGTCAGGTGGGCAGAATAATGGCAAATGAGATTCAATTGTACAGTTCAAACAAAGTGAAGGAGTAGGCTGTGAATGGGAGATACTGAAGGGTGGAGTCAAAAAGTGTGGTGCTGGAAAAGCACAGCCAGTCAGGCAGCATCCAAGGAGCAGGAGAGTCGACGTTTCGAGCATAAGCTCTTCATCAGAAATCAAGATACTGAAGGGTGTAGACAGAGCATCCATAAAGTGCGAAGTATGGGATATCAGAGCTTGGCTATTCGCAGAAACATGAAAGCTTTATTTTAAAGAGTCATATACTTTGTTTAACTTTCCTTTCCACAGAGCCACCTGACCCACCTGAGCTGGAGATCAGAGAGGTGAAGGCACGTAGCATGAATCTCCGCTGGACTCAGAGATTCGATGGAAACAGTCTGATCCTTGGCTTTGATATTGAATACAAGAATAAATCAGGTTTGGGAAGTCACTGGATTCACTGGAATGACTCCTGCTGATCCTACTCTGTAATGTGTCTCTTCTTTGCATCAAGTGTCCATTTTATTTCCAGCTATTCCACCTCCCTTCCTGGCAACTGGCAGTCTGACCGTTCACAGCCTCAGTGTTCTGTTTAACTCTGAGCTGAGCTTCCACCCCTGGGTTAAGTAAATTCTAGGAGGGGCAGAGATTTGAGGGGGGCAGAGATTTGAGGTTTTGGGAAAGACCTACATTGTGATGGAAGGTATTACTCCACACTGGGCTAGCACTCTGGATATCAAGCCCCATTACTCCTGAAGTTATCACTAAAGTTAAAAAATTTTATCAAAGTATGCATGGTCTTCAATTTACCTTCCAGGTGGACTCAGGTTAACAGAAATGATGACCAGATTTATGAAGTTAACGAAAAGTCAAGAATTACTTTTATTACAAATATGTAGAATCTAACTATGAACTGTTGACATGGAACTATACCAGTTAAACACTAACTCCCTCCTAAACACACACACACACACATACAGATGAAGAGAAACAGAAAAACATTGGTGTTAAAGATGTAAGGAACAAAATTGGGGAAACAGTTCAATGATGCCAGTCCACAGGGTTTGTGGAGATGATCCTTTCGTTTGCTAGGACTTGCTGTTCTTCCATCTGCATTCTTCAGCCTTTTTCCACTCCTTCGTAGGAGGTCCAGGCAATTATTATTCTAATTGCAAAACCTCTTAGTTACTGATTAATAACCACAACTTACCACAACTGGTGAGATAAAATAAGCTAACTTTATTCAGGCTTTAGGTACTTTACTGGAGAGAAAGATACATCTTCTGTCCATTGCAGCAATCCCAAGGCTTCTGCCATTATTGTGCACATCTACAAGCTGTTAGCTACTTAGGAGACAACCAGATTTTATTGTCAGGCTGATAGTCTCTGGCATCCACAACTGATTATAACTCCACAAGCCAATCCTGTTGTCAGCTGAATCTCACTTTGTATATACCCCCTGGTGCCAGCCCATCTGCATACAACCTCCCCGCTGCTTGAGTAAAATAGCAGTGTAAACACCATATGCAATGGCATTCAGTGAAAAGTGAACTTGCTTTTTTAAAAGCACAACTATTCTTTCCACAATCCTTAGTGTTAAAACTATCCTTTTAGTCCACAATCAAAAATGTAGAAAAATAGGAAAAGACATTCTTTACGAAGAATGTCTTATACAATGTGTGGATATGAAGGTGTATGAGGGTGATGGGAGATGAAATCAGTACCAATTTCAAAAGGAAATTGGCACATGAGGGACTTCTGGATAGAAGGGGTGAATGGAAATGACTGGATTGCTGTCCAGAAACTGGCATAGTTTTGATGGACCAAATGGCCTCTCTTTGTGCCCATAATAGCACTATGACAGCACATCCTGATCATCATCCTGACCACCTACTTTTACCTTCTTAACTTTGTGCACTCTCTGCAATTATCGCAGTCCATGTTTTTCTAATCTTCAATTTCAACTACTTCAATATTTTCCTGGCAATCTCATATTTTCTATTCTCCCAACAGTGTGAACTCAACCCCTACTGTTCTGCAGTTTTCCTGATTTTAACCTACTGTACTCACTGAATGACATTCATTCCAAGTGCAATGTGTGAAACCACCTGATGGTAATTCTAGACAAGTCAGATTCCAAAGTGAAATCTGGCTTGATTGACCATAAGTTTTATTTTTGTGATTTGGTGGCATGTTGGTCAGTTGCTGAACATGTTCACACAAAGCACTTTTAGCAGAAGAATGAAAGTTTATTACACAAAAGAATCAAATTATATATATAATATAAGAAAGCTTTTTTCACAAGCAGAAAGTGTGAGATTCAGTTCCATTTTTCTCAGCAATAATCTTTGCAGATACTCAACCCATTGAATTATCACTCCTAAATTCACTTTAAAATTCGTAATCAACCGATGAGGTCACAAGTGTATCCTTTTGACACCTGTCTGCTCATTCACCAGATGTAATCCTCTCTGTCTCACTCACATATGCAAACTGTTACCATCTACTCACTGAACTTGAAGGAAAACACAGTCCTGTCTTCTTGAACTGCTATACCAGCATAAAACATCTTCTCAGCTCTATTAGCTTGGGAACTTCCATAAACTAAAAAATACTGCCTTTTTGCTAGAATTTGTTCTGAAGTCAAACTGCTTCTGGTTCACAGAATTAAAAATAAAAATCATTTGAAATCCACTTTAGAAACACGTATCCAAATAATGAAATGTCATAAACTTTTGTCATACTTCTCAAGTTTAAATCCTCCCATGTCTTTTACCTTTTTTTAATCACTGTAGCATCTTCCAGCCCTACAAACCTTTAAGAATCATACATTTCTCTAATTCTGGCCTGGTATGTGTCAACTATTACCTTCAGTATTGCAGTATGGACACTCCTTTACCGCATGTGCACTTATCTCTGAAATCCTCTCCTAAACCTCTCTGATTCTCTGCTCTTTGTTTTAAGATGCCTTTTAGAACCAATAATTGAGTTAGTTGACCTGATTCTTCCATCTTTGGCCTGATGTGAAGTTTTCTTTGTTGGTGCTCCTGTAAAATACCTTGTAACATTTCACTGTGTAAAAGGTGCTACATAAATGCAATTTGTTCCATCATACAAAGCATTGGCCTTTGTGGTTTGTCAGCAAGATGATCACTTTTCCTGGACCACCATGTAGAAATAGAGGTCCAGTACAGCAGACATTGTTCATCACTTCCTGAATGCAGAGAATCCCTTGAAAATGCCCATTTAAGGAAATTGCCTTTTAGGCTATGTTTAAAAAAAATCAGTCTCTCTCCACTGTTTCATCATTACTCAAAATGTCTAATTGAAAATTTTAATTCATTGCTAGAAATTTAAATCCTGTTGCTGCCAAACTGGGACAGATTAAAATATGATTAAATTTAACAAATTAATATTGTTCAAGAACTGCAAATATTAATTATATGTAGTGCACCCTACGAGAGTTTGATAAGATTGGTGAGCCTTTTATTTATCATGCTTGTGCATAATAAATTCTAATCTGGTAAGTTATTTTGTTGTGGTTAATTCATGCATAAATGTAATGCTCTTCTGTCACATTTATACATCAATTTAAGAAAGGTCTTTGGCTGGGAGATTTCTGTTTCCAGGATCAGCATCTGTTGGATTTGAACAAAATTATTGTTAATTTATAAGAATATAGTTGATGAGGCATTGTTTCCCGATATTTCTAAGATTACCTTGTCTTAACGCAGCCATTGTCAGTTTTGTCTAAGGGTCAGGACAAATGTTAAGTACAGGGACAAGTTTCTTTACTTTTAAATATTTATAATATACTTGTAAAAACTATTTATTTTATTTTATATTATTTTCAATTGTGGACTGAATTGGGAAAAGGACTGTTTTATAATAAAGGACTGAGGAATGAACAGCTGTATTTTTAAAAAAGCAAGTTGCAGAGCCTCATTGTTGGTCATGTTTACACTGCTGCCTTGTACAAGAAGATGTTTGTCAATGGACCGGCACCATGGGGTGTAGACAAAGTGAGTTTCAGCTGGCAACAGGTTGCTAATTGGTCTCTGGCATTCTGACCAATGTGGATCACAAAGGCTGACAACAACAGTCTGATTGGCATCAGGGTGGCTGAACAGCTTGTGGGTGTGCACAATGCATTTATGTAGCACCTTTTAAATAGTGAAATGTTACAAGGTATTTCACAGGAGCACCAACAAAGAAAATTTCACATCAGGCCAAAGATGGATGAATCAGGGCAGCTAACTCAATTATTGGTTCCAAGAGGCATCTTAAAACAAAGAGCAGAGAATCAAAGAGGTTAAAGGGCCTCAGGAAGGAAGGGTGTGTCTCTCTCATCTTGAGTAAAATACCTGCAGCTAAAAAGAGCCAGCTGTTTTCTGCCATCAGTTTCTGTAAGCAGTTACCTTTAACCTAAAAGTCAGAGACTTTATAATTTGTGAACTAGTCACTCTGTGCCTCCCATGAATAAATTAAAGAACCCGAAAGAAAGGACTTGGGAAACAGAAGGAAATCCTCCATCGAATCCTGACAACGGGTGCCAATGAACGATATCATTAGTTTGTTTTTCCCCTTCATCTATAATCCCAGTGTTTGTGTGTGTGTGTGTGTGCAGGGAGTGTGCAGGGGCATGTAGAATTTTGAGTCAAGATTAGAGTGGTGCTGGAAAAACACAGCAGGTCAGGCAGCATCGGAGAAGCAAGAAAATAAATGTTGATTTTCCTGCTCCTTGGATGCTGCCTGATCTGCTGTGCTTTTCCAGCATCACTCTAATCTTGACTCTAATCTCCAGCATCTGCAGTACCCACTTCTGCCTGCATATAGAGTTTTAATGAGTAGAGTTATATGTTGACAGTTCATTACTGTTTACTTGTCATTAGAATCCATGTATTTGTAATAAATAATTGTTCATGTTAGGTAGGCTCGGTGCATTAGGGGAAATGTAGCGTAATAGGTGCAGGGGAATGGGTTTGGGTGGGATACTCTTCAGAGGGTTGGTGTGGACTTGTTGGGTCAGATGGCCTGTTTCCACACTGCAGGGATTCTATGATTCTATGAGAACAGTAACCTGGTTCCTGTTTCTTTTGTTAACTTTAGTCTATCAGAGAAATAAATTGGGAGTTTTGCATATTTTCATGGAGTTTTTCAGGAATTGTAAGGCTTGATTTTAGTGTGCTAATAATTACACTTTCTAAATAATTTAGGTGAAAAGGATTTTGATCCCATCCCATCAAAGCTCTGTGGGATATTTATTCTGCCCTGATTTTGCACTGGGAAAATGAGCAGGAGATCTGGTTGCATCCCCATTCTATTGCATGCATACTGCGCTGTAAAGGCAGGTTCTTAGCTCACTGTCTCCTGATATTTCCTATTTGCTTTAATCAGACAGAGGAAGCCTTGCTCGACAGTACACCTCACTGGAGATTGTGGATGGGAGAGGATGAAGTGAGGCTTCCTGACAGACTCTCCTGATGATTCAGTGCTGCTTTTCACATAGAAAATGGAATCAATCAATAATTGGAATTGACAAACATGAATAATTTGGCAGATTTGAAACATAGCGCTTAAAAGGTTGAATTATCAATGAGGGTGAATGAAGTAATTTGAAATCAACTGGAATTGATTGTAGCAATGAGCAGCAAGAGTTCTATTCTTCAATATATATACAAAGTAATGGTGATAGTAAAACAAAGTACCTCAGAATATCTTGGAGGACTTAATTTCCAATTTAATACTTTAAGGTCTAATTACTGTGGTGATGAAATCTAAAGTTGAAGCATGCTCTTCAAACTTTATGACTAAAATACCTTTTGCTCAATCGCTATGAACTGTGAATGATTGTCTCTTTCAACCTTTTTTTAGTTTGTATGTACAGTCTCTGATGGTAAAGACATAAAAAAAATCTAAAAATACTTTCTTTTTTTTTCCAGATTCCTGGGATTTAAAGCAGAGCACTCGGAATATCAACCCAACCATAAACCAAGCCAACATTGTGGATCTGCATCCTGCCTCTGTTTACAGTATAAGAATCTACTCCTTCAACAAGATTGGCAGAAGTGAACCCAGCAAAGAGTTAACTGTTAGCACAGAGGAAGCAGGTACAAAGTGTGACAGAGATAGAGCAACCATCTTTCACTATTATTAGATAAACAGAACATACAAACTGAAACAAACTGAACATCTCTGAGTTTGACTGCGCACCCATTCTAATGAAAAGCAACAGAGTTTGCCTCATTGGCCAAGCCTTCACTTTGCTGACACGGAGGGAGAGATTGTTGACTTTCTCCCATGCTGCTAAGCTGTTTATCTCTTTCCTGTGCACTGTCTCATTGTGTTTGAGAACCAACCCAGTGTAATGGTGTCGTCAGCAAACTTGTAAATGGAGTTAGACCAGAATTTGGTCACACAGTTGTGAGTGTATAAAGAATGTAGTAAGCGGCTGAGTACACAGCCTAGTGGGGCACCAGTTTTTGGGATTATTTTGGGAGAGGTGTTGTCTCATATCCCTACTGATTGTTGTCTATGGGTTAGGAAGTTGAGGATCCAATTGTACAATCCAGTTGCAGTTGCATCTGCCACTTGAATGTTGTTCTGTAACACAATGCTTTGGTCAGTTTACTCATCCTCCCTACAGTCTGGGTTCTTGTCCACACCAGGAATAAGAACTTCATACCTATTGCACAAGGGCACTAGCTGAAGCTTGTCAATCTAGATTCTGGATCTCCCTACATCCTTCATTCCCAGACTCAATGACCATGGATCAGATTTGATGTAGTTAATCTAAGAGGTGGTGACTGCCTCCTGAAACTGTGTCCAGGTAACTCTCCTCCTCTCTGATGTGTCGCAGTGCCCGCAGCTTGGACTCCCGGGCTCATCAACTCTGAGTTGAAGTTCCTCAAGCAACCAACAGTTGGTGCAGATGTGGTCACTGTGGATTGCACCAGCACCCAGACAGTACAGCTGCACAACATCCCATGCCCAGCCATCTCTATTCTATTTTGTGAATTAAGTTGAATCTTGGTGTAGTGTATAAGTTTCCAGAAATAGAGTATGCAAATTGGTCAATTACAGGGGTCAACTGAAAGCTAATCTTGTTTCCACTTGCCACCTACAATGCCAAGGCATTCAAGATTATGGGCAAAGTGCAGGAAAATGAGATCAGAATAGTTAGGTGGTTGTTTTTTGACTGGCACAGAGTTGATGGGCTGAAGGGATTTCTCTGTGCTCCAAATCTCTATGACTAAGCTCTGGGTAATTTGATGTTCATAAGAAGCTGCATGTGGTCCTGATTTTTCCCTCTCCTTTGCTTTGATGCCACTGAGCCCAGTCTAATCCATCAGCTGTAATGAGCAAACTGAACACACACCAGGGATCGATCATGGGATCCTACTCATTTGCATGATGTCATGCTATTATTGAGGCATGCATTTAGTTGCTGAGGCACTGGGGAGCACCTTGATTTTTATCATGATTATTCTTCAAGTGGAACCTGTATTAACGAGCAGAGCTTGTTGTCATCTAGTCACAGGAAGTGCCTTTCTTGTACATTCATTGATGATGTGCGACTCTGCAAAATATCGGAATATCATTATGGCATTCCAAAAAAAATACTACTGATGAGCCTAAGTCTTGTGACCTGTTTGTGAGAGGGAATTTAGCTGTTGCTAGTGGCTGATGACCACCTGCTGAACAATGGACAGGAAAACACCATTCTTCACAGGTCTGAGGTGACTAGGCCATCACAGTCTATACACTTACTTCCCACCATGCATTCTCTCAGAAGAGGAGAGAAGTTTTGCTAAAAACCTACACCAACTGGAAGAAAGGAAAAGCTTGTCCAACCCACTTAGACCACAGAACTTAGTCTGGAATGTCACTTTGATCTTCATTAATGTTCCATGGTCAAGAATATTGTGCTGGAAAAGCACAGCAAGTCAGGCAGCATCTGAGGAGCAGGGGAATCGACGTTTCAGGCAAAGTCCTTCATTCTGATGAAGGGCTCTTGCCCAAAACATTGATTCTCCTGCTCCTCGGATGCTGCCTGATCTGCTGTGCTTTTCCAGCACTACATTCTCAGCTCTGATCTCCAGCATTTGCAGTCCTCACTTTCTCCTAATGTTCCGTGGTACCCACCTCTTCGACATCTCTGCCCCCATCCAGAAGCTATACAGTTCTCGTTTGAAGGAATGAGTGTTCATTACATAAACTAGCAGTCAGTTTCTCTGCTGCTTTTAGGGAGCTGCAGTCTAGTATACCACTCCCATCTGGATTGCACTGCCCTCACACATGATCTTCTGTTGTCACTGTGTAGTTTTTGTTTTGAAGCACATCATTTAATTCTCCAGCTGATTATGTCGAGACTACATTGTGCTAGACCAAGTCTAGGTTGGCCCCTCTTTTCCTGCTGTCCATTTTGTCTTTAAAAAGAGATCTCTGTCTCTTTATAGCTCTGATCAAACAGCTAGAAGACTGGCATTTTCTCTAGGTGGATATCACCTTTTAGAGTTCTTTTTACTCTTGTAATTTAAAATACCTTCCTCCTGGCATCTAGTTTATTTCTTGCCTGACTCAGCCTGACATTGCGAACCCTGTTCTAATCTATTTACATAGTTGAGGCGGTCTACAAATCTTTTTAGGCTAACTTCAATTCTCTCTAAGTAGGCTTGGCAACAGACAGGCCTTGGGTTCTATTTCAACAGCAGGGAGCTCTCCATGGTGCTGATTAAGTACCAGGGGAAATTTACCTGGATCTGTTGTTGTTAAAAAATGGCTGTTTGCCATTGTAAAGATGTGCTCAGGGTTGTTTAACATATTTATGGATTCACAGACTGGTTCAGTATAAATGCAGCTGAATCACTGTCTTAAAAGTGTAGGTTTAATTAATTACCGTCAGTTTGTGCTTTAATGGGAAGTCACACAAGAGCAGCAGCCCACATCAATTATGAGATACATTTTGATCAATTCTTAACATGTCTTTGCACCAATTATTGCCCATACATCGAGTGTTATGTCTCAACTATTCCATTGTAAGAGATCATGGAAAGGAAGGGAAACTAGGTCCCTGAGCCTGCGGGTGGCTGTTCCCAAGTCACCAGATTATCCCATCAGCTGGAGAATCAGTTGATGTGCTTCAAAACAAAAATAAATACTATTTAAAGGGTTTGGAATAAGTCAGAGGTGTAATTTCAGCAATGTGAAAAGATTTGTGTGGTTTTTTAAATTATTTCTAGGAATGTGAGCATTACTGACCAACCTAGCATTTATTGCTCATCCCTAATTACCCAGAGGACAGTTACGAGTCTACCACACATTGCTGCAGGTGTGGAGTCACACATAGGTCAGACCACATAAGGATGGTATTTTCCTTCCCTAAAGAGTATTAGTGAAACAGATGAGGTTTTATCACGATCGATAATGGTTTCTTAGTCATCATTAGACTCTTAATTCCTGGCTTCTACTGCATTCCTTTTCCAACATCTACCAGGGTGGGATATGAACCTAGGTTCCTGAAACATTAGTTGTGTAGCCATATTAATAGTCTAGTAATAATGCCCAAACTTGATGACCTGCCTCATCAATTTTCTGTGTCCCTGGTGACACAGCGCTAATGGTTCAGAGTTAGTTCGGTTGTTTGGGATTAATGCAGAGTGACTCCTGTTTAACATACCATACAAAGGGCAGCACATTTAATGAGGCAACATCCCTCAGTTGAGGAATAGGATTTCAAACTTTAAGTTTATGATCCAGGAATAAGTACAACTACTCACATCCATCCATGAATGATCAATTGTTCTTTGAAGCATAATTCCCTATGTTGCTATGGTTGTATCACAAGTAGCTACTTTAATTGTTTTTCTTGGTTCTTCTATTAACTTGCAGTAGTTGCTAGGAGAACTTCTGTTGTTTGATACAAATATCCACCAGTGATAGTGTAGAGGCAGCAGGTGTTCAACTGCAAAAAATAAGTGATCCATTTCACCAAAGTATGAAATGGAAGTATTCTTTTAAAATTGGATCATTGGTGAATGGTGTAAGAATAGATAAGAATGTCGTAAGATCCTTTACTCTGCCTGTAAGCTTAATTGCCTTAGTGCTCTCATATTATTATTTCCAATAAATGTAGCAATGTAATCTTTGTTTGCTTTTAATATATTTTTCTCAATTCTCCTTCTTTCCTTTTCTTGCCTTCTTGAAGGTATTGACTTTCTTTATGTAAGATTCTTTGGACATTCTCTGGATTCTTAGCCAAAGACCTGTGTCTGAAGGGATTTAATAATTTACTTCTATGTATTCTTGTAGCCATGGTGATTTCTTTAAAAAGCAAAACACAGTCGCAGAGAAGGCTGGGCACCCATTTCTTGGAAAAAAGCTTCTGGATTTCAGTTGGCACATTTGCAGAGCCTTGTGAGCAGCTAGAAATGTAAGACAGTTGATCTTGATGAAAGAAGATGATTGAGAATTGTTAAGAAATAGGCTACTTCAGTGTAAGGAAACTAGTTCCAATCCAAACTTTTTGATTACTTCTGTTTTACGGTTAAAATCAAATCTGCAGCTTTGAGTGTTTGTATTTCAGTGAAAGTCTACCTCATTAATAACATGAAAGCAATTATCGATCAAACTAGATTACGGTCTAGAATCTAATTTGTCCAGTAACAACATCAGTTGGGATAATAATGTTCAGAACATCCCAAAGTACTTTATAATCAACCGAAGCTACTGTTGAGATTATTTACTTTAATGGAACTAGTTGAGGGATAAATGTTGACCAGGACATCAGGAACTGTTCCTGCATTTCGGCAATTAATGGCATAGTTATTTTTCTTTCACTTCAACACGTAAATGGACCCTCCATTTATGATCTCATTGGAAAGTACTTCAGGCGAGTGACTGTGTGGAGTTTGCACATTCTCCCCATGTCTGTGTGGGTTTTCTCTGAGTTTCCTCCCGCAGTCCAAACATGTGCAGGTTAGGTGAATTAGCCATGCTAAATTGCCCGTAGTGTTAGGTGAAGGGGTAAATGTAGGGGAATGGGTCTGGGTGGGTTGCACTTCGGCGGGTCGGTATGAACTCATTGGGCCGAAGGGCCTGTTTCCACACTGTAAGTAATCTAAAAACAAACAGTGCAGTGCTCCCTCAGCATGACACTTATGTGCCAGCCTAGATTGTGTGTTTAGATCCTGTGTGTTTTGTGAAATGAGCTCCTAGTCTTCTGACTTAGATTCAGGAATATGAGCACTGCTGGCACTAGACTGGTAGATGATCGAAGAGAAGTACCTTCTATGTTCAGTTGCATATGCTCATTGCCTAAGCTTCTCCATCCACTGAACTAATCAGAATACACACAATTTTCCAATGTCTGTGTGGACAATTTGAAAAATTAAGCCTGAAATGCAGCATTAAAATAATTCATGTGCCTGAAGTAATGATAGATTGAAGAATAAAAGGTTGTTCTCTTCAGAAAGGGAAAGTTTGGTGAAGGTTTAATGGAAATACTCGAAATCACAAAGGCTGTAGACAGTGGGGATAAAGTCATAGAATCATAGAGATGCACAGCATGGAAACAGACCCTTCGGTCCAACCCATCCATGCCGACCAGATATCCCAACCCAATCTAGTCCCACCTGCCAGCACCCAGCCCATATCCCTCCAAACCCTTCCTATTCGACTGATTAGCAAGGTTAGATCTCATGGAATACAGGGAGAACTAGCCATTTGGATACAGAACTGGCTCAAAGGTAGAAGACAGAGGGTGGTGGTGGAAGGTTGTTTTTCAGACTGGAGGCCTGTGACCAATGGAGTGCCACAAGGATCGGTGCTGGGCACTATACTTTTTGTCGTTTACATAAATGATGGATAGTGAGAAACTGTTCCCCTTTGGCAGAAGGGCTGAGAGTCAGAAGAGACAGATTTGACAAAAGAACCCAAAAGCAACATGAGGAAAAAAATTGTTCCATCAGGGAATGATTACAATCTGGGATGGACATGTTGAGGATGGGTTTCAAAAGGACGTTAGATAAGCAACTGTTGGGAAAAATATGCAGGGTTTTGGGGAAAAGGTGAAGAGACTGGGAATACTTAAGTTGCTGTTGTAGAGAGCCAGCACAAAGTTAAACAGAAGTTACTGGAGAAACTCGACACGTCTGGCAGCATCTGTGGAGAGAGAAATAGAGTTAATGTTTCGAGTCCCATTCTGAAGAAGGCTTCCGGGACTTGAGACGTTAACTCTGTTGTTCTCTCTATAGATGCTGCCAGACCTGCTGAGTTTCTCCAGCACTTTCGGTTTTTGTTTGTTTCAGATCTCCAGCATCCACAGTTCTCTGTTTTATTTGATTTCAACACTAACATGATGGGTTGAAAGGCCTTGTCCAGTGTTATCAGTATTCCAGTATTTATGTGATCATTATAGAGGATCCAGTGTACACCCCTAACATTGCACCACCATTTTCTCTTTTTCAGCTCCAGATGGGCCTCCTATGGATGTCATATTACAACCCGTCACATCCCAGAGCATCCGAGTAACTTGGAAGGTAAATTCATTCTTTGACCATTGTAAGCTGTCAAGGCAGTGAAATTTCAGATCACTTCTCCATTTTAACCCCTCACACAAGACGCCTCTGATAACAATGTCATGTTTGTTTCAAAATCCTTTGTGAATTTTCCAAACTTTTCTTTGTGAAAAATCTTCTTTCATATTCTCCAGCCACCGTAATGCTTTAGTGCCTTGCTCGGAATGTCCCTTCTTCGTGTGTGAGTCGACACACATTGCAAGTGAGCTTCTTATTCAACCATGGGGGTCACCATTCAATCCTGAACCCAACCTCAGTAGCTATTTCAAATTCTGCTGAGGTGAAAACCCAGAAGGTGTCAGTACCAGGCAGGCATTGGACCTTGAGATCACCCTCAGTTCGAAATAGGACCTTTTCAAGTTTATTTTGATCTGACCAGTTGCTGCACTTTCTCTCCTTTAAGTGTAGACTATGAGAAACTTTCCCAATGATCACCATGGGGGTCTAAATGTTGACTGTCTTTAACATGTTTGGTCATTTTCAAGTCTAATTCCATTTTCACATTATGTCACAAACACACATATACAGCACACAGGGTGGTTTACAGGAAAATGGAGCCACTTAGGAACCTCTAATGGGAAAATACCAAAACCTATCAAGTTTATCTCCTCCCATCTTGGTGGTTGCATTATAAGAGAATAAGAACATAAGAACTAGGAGCAGGAGTAGGTCGTCTGGCCCTTGGAACCTGCTCCGCCATTCAGTAACATCATTGCTGATCTTTTCATGGACTCAGCTCCACTTACCCACCTGCTCATGGTAATCCTTAATTCCTTAACTGTTCAAAAATCTATCTATCTTAAATCTTAAAAACATTTAATGAGGTAGCCTCAACTGTTTCACTGGGCAGTAATAATGGTTATTGATGAGTGAAAAGACCCAATGATTGTTGGAAGAGTGGCTTGTATTCATTTAGTACCTTCCACGACATGCCAAAGTGCATTCATTGTTGTAGTGCACGTACACCAGCCAGTGTATGAAAAGTAAGCACCCACCTTGTGACAATGACCAGCTAAGCCAAGCTGTTTGCTGAGGGATAGATTTCAGCGAGGGCAGTTGGGATATTTCCACAGGCCAATGGCACACTGTGCCATGTGAGTTTTCTCATTCACTGAGAGGGATGCCTGGATCTTAGTCTAACACCTTACCCAAATAACAGCAACTTCTGAAAAGTAGTAGAATCGAAAAGTGTGGAAAAGCACAGCAGGTCAGGCAGCATCCGAGGAGCAAGAGAGTCAGTGTTTCAGGCATGAGCCCTTCATCAGGAATGTGTTTGGGCTTATGCCTGAAATGTCGATTTTCCTGCTCCTTGGATGCGGCCTGACCTGCTGTGCTTTTCCAGCACCACACTCCCTACTCTGATCTCCAGCATCTGCAGTCCTCACTTTCTCCTATACACTGGAGTATCAGCCAGAGCGAAGTGCTCATGTTTGTCGGAGTGGGAACTGACTCTGGCCTGAAAGTATTACCCAAGCTGATCTTTTCTGTTCAAAGCCCAACAATGCCAATGTTTGCTCCAGGTGAGATTGGTTAATGCAGCGTGAACCTAGGATCAAACCAAGATCCATCCTGATTCATATAATGCTGATCATTAGGTGGATAGACCTGTATTGGAACTGTTACCCTTACTGGGTGTTATGGGAAGGTGGGGGTTAAGAGATTTTGGGAAGAGAAGAATTGGAAATGCTAAGAGAGGAAGTAAAATTCTCAAACAGTTAAAGAAGTAAAAAAAAGTATTAGCAGGTGAAGGTTGTCTAATTCATTCAAAGCATTTTAAATGTGATCTCAATTAAATAAACTGAAGAAACTCAATAGGAATTGGTGAACAGAATTTATTCCACATGTGAATCTGCTTGGTAAATAATAAGTGAGCCACTGCAGAGTTAATTTAAAGTAAAAGTAAAACAAATGTAATTTATCTTTAATGGGACATTACAGGCTCAGAGGGCACACACATTCCTTATTAGATTGTGAATCTTTGCAGAAATATATGAGTTAAGGTAGTGTTTGCACATAACCTGCTGGACAATTAAGACTGTGAGCATGTTTTATATCTGTGATTGCACCTTAGAAGCAAAACAAGCCAAATTATTTTTAATAAATCTTGGTATATTTATAAAATAAATATAAACCTCCTGAGAAATTCCCTGATGTCTGAGCAGATAACACGTACTTACTTATTCATTCACAGACTGTGAGTATCACTAACTAAGCCAGCATTTATTGCCCATCCCTAACAAAGGTTGAGAAGGTGGTGGTGAACTGCCTTAAATGGCTTTAGTCCCATAGTGCAGGTACCCACACAGTGTAGTGCTTGGATTTTAACCCAGTGATGATGAAGAAACAGTTGCTATTATTTTCCAAGCTGTGATTTTGGTGAGTCACAGTGAAATCCTATCAGGATCTGAGCAACATAGGCTGTGGTGAGATGAGTCTCGACACCAACAACATCTCACTGCATCTTGTATGATTTTCTCAAGCGGTGTGATGAGATTGGCACTAGGGCAGCAGCATGCTCTCAGTTGGTGCTTGTTAAACATCTCACTGACGGTCCTATTTGCCACAAGTTGCGATCTTACCGAACTCATGACAAACCAGCAATCGGCGAAACTCAACATGAAAACCGGATGCAGTTCTCAGCTGCTTCAAACCCGTGCTGGGCATCAACATCTCTGGCACACTCCAAGGGCACAGGCCACATGCACCCTACCTCCATGGACATTGACACCAGATCTGTGCCACCCTCTCAGAACCCTCCTGTTATATCTCCAATAGATTTACAGGACACTGCTGCAGTTGAGTGTTACACCTCGGGCTTCATTGTAATGCTGCAGCAAGACACTGTGCACTCAGGTATAGGCACCCAGCTCAGAGACTGGACCAGGCTGTATCTCTAGACTCTGCTTGCTGTCATATTGTTCACTCCCTCTGAGCCTACCTGGATGCTTACAGTGTCTTTGCTTTGCCTTTTTACACATTGACCCCTCAGTCAGAGATGCCAGGTTCATGTGGTTGTGGGTATGTTCGCCGAGCTGGGAAGTTGATTTGCAGACTTTTCATTCCCTGTCTAGGTGACATCTTCAGTGTCCAGGAGCCTCCTGTGAAACGCTGCTGTACTGTCTCTTCTGAAATTTATTTGGCTGTGTTGCTGCTGCTTCTGGTTGGCGGTTTGTTGTAGCGGGCCAGTATATTCGGTCAAGATCCATGTGTTTGTTGATAGAGTCAGTGAATGAGTGCTATGTTTCTAGGAATTCTCTGGCTGTCCTCTGTTTAGCTTGTCCTGTGATCGTTGTGTTGGCCCAATCGAATTTT
This sequence comes from Chiloscyllium plagiosum, assembly GCF_037043375.1. Taxonomy (NCBI): domain Eukaryota; kingdom Metazoa; phylum Chordata; class Chondrichthyes; order Orectolobiformes; family Hemiscylliidae; genus Chiloscyllium; species Chiloscyllium plagiosum. Next base: position 10,317,746 of record NW_028270167.1, read on the forward strand.
TGATCCCTGTCATCTGTGTGTATGGCTACTAGGGACAGTTGTGGCGTGTAGTATTTAGCTGGTGTTCATGGATGTGGATTGCTAGTTGTTTGCATGTTTGTCCTATATTGTGTTTGCATACCAGGTTGCATATTACTGTCCTACTGTGCCATTTAGCACAGACACAAAGGCAGGACATCAGCAGACTTCAGTTCAGGGAGATAGCCTTTGCTCAGGGGATCCTGATAAAGGGCTTATGCCCGAAACGTCGACTGTCCTGCTCCTCAGATGCTGCCTGACCTGCAGTGCTTCTCCAGTGCTGGATTTTTCAATTCTGACTCTCCAGCATCTGCAGTCCTCACTTTTCTCCCATGGAATCCCAGAACAGTAAACCAGTCCACACCCCTGTATGGGCTGGTCAGATTCAGGATGCCTCTCCACATCCAGGATGAGGGGCCCAGTGACGGTCTGCCCACCACCCAACGTGACTCTTTCTGTCCCATTGTGGGCTGCTTTCCTCCTGGAATGAGGGAGAGAGATGCAGGGATTAGTGGGTGGCACAGCTGTTATTGATGGCACAGATGAGGAGGTTTCCCAAGTGAGTGAATAGGCAGCATAGTGGGCATGTAGGGTGAGTGATATCACAGTTTGAGATGGGAAAGGACATGTTGGGAAGATGTTACATGCATTTGTGAGGGTGGCAGAGTATGAGGCTTGATAGGAGGTGGGTCCAGAAGCAGAGATAGCGTGAGTGTGAAGTATCGGAGAGAAGATAGGAAAGGACATTGACCTTCTTTCCACAACAGTGGGCATTTCTCCATGTGGCTGAGCCTGCTGTAACATGTGTGGCAACCTCAGACCAGGCTGGCATGATTGAGTATTGTGGCCTCTGCTGCTGGTCCTGACAGAAGAGGCAGTCTTGCCCATGCCCACGCAGGCCAGAACCAAGCTCTCTGGACTGGCAGTGTCTGGGTACACAAAAATGGTTATTTAAATATGGCAGCAGCCCCAAGGATACCAGACAATTCTGGGATCTCCAATGAATGTCGAGGTGCTCTGGGAATGGTGCCCAGTAAGATTGGTTGGAAATCAGACATGATACTTGCCACATTTATTGGCGTTTCAGTCATTACTGAAACCTCACAATGTGAATCACTCCATTAAACACAATGCGACTCAGACTGAGCCACAAACTATAAGTTTGGAGAGACGATGTTCATATGCCCCCTGCTGCCCTCCTATTTCAAAGTTGTGGGTTTAGAAGGTGCTGTTTGGCAAAAGCCTCGACAAATTGCTGCGATATATCATATAGAGGGTCAACAAATACTGGCCTTGCCAACAATGCCCACATTGCAGAAAGTAAATAAATTGAAAACACAATGCAGCAAATGTGCAGTGAGTAAATATTTGAGGTGCTGGATAGGATGTTGATCCAGCATGCTGTTACATCCTGGATAGCATCAAACTTGATTGTTACTGGAGCTGCATTCTTACAGCAACTGATGATCTGTCACACTTGTGCCTTGTAGATGCTGGAACACTCTTGGAGAATCAAGAGACATTCTCAGCAGGTTGCCCAACCTCTGGCTTTCTCTTTGAGCCAAAGTATTTATGTAGCTAGTCCAGTGATGTTTCAGGTCAATGGTGACTCCCAGATGGTAAATTTGGTAATGGCAATCCCTTTGAAATTCAAAGGGAAATAATTAGACTTTCTTGTTGGAGATCTGCTCCTGGTTATGCTACTGAATTCCACAAAGTGGGAAAACTCAATATTTCACTTTCCAGTCTCCACAGTGAGTTTATGTCACAATCTTCCATTATAAATGTGGACAGTGGAATTTACATGTAAACATATTCACTGGACTGACACCTGAACTGATGGAGTTATCTATACAATGAAAGTTAAAAATCACACAACACCAGGTTATAGTCCAACAGGTTTAAATGGAAGCACACTAGCTTTCGGAGCGATGCTCCTTCATCAGGTGATTGTGGAGGGCTCGATCGTAACACAGAATTTATAGCAAAAATTTACAGTGTGATGTAACTGAAATTATACATTGAAGAATTGATTGTCTGTTAAGCCTTTCATCTGTTAGAATACAGTGATAGTTTCACTTCTTTCATGTGTAAATCACAAAACCCTTTTTTTAAAAGTTGCATTCTCGGGTTAGCTGTTAACAATGGTGATAGCTAGACATGAAAGAAGTGAAACTATCACTGTATTCTAACAGATGAAAGGCTTAACAGACAATCAATTCTTCAATGTATAATTTCAGTTACATCACACTGCAAATCTTTGCTATAAACTCTGTGTGTTACGATCGAGCCCTCCACAATCACCTGATGAAGGAGCGTCGCTCCGAAAGCTAGTGTGCTTCCAATTAAACCTGTTGGACTATAACCTGGTGTTGTGTGATTTTTAACTTTGTGCACCCCAGTCCAACACCGGCATCTCCGAATCATGTTTACAATGGAAGGTTGGGCAGGCGGGGCTTACACCCATTGGAGTTGTGAAGAACTGGCTGAAAGGTGTAAGATCCCGAGAGGAATGGATGGTGGTTGTTGAGAGGATGCTTTCCTTTGTGAGTGAGCAAGACAAGCCGTTTACAAGTAAAAGCTCTCCTATTTAAATCAGACATGAGGAATTTCTTTCTCTGCATTTGTGGATCTCTCTTATCCAGAGAGCAGTGAAGGTGAGATGTTTGAATATCTTTCAGGCAGATTCTTGACTAACAAGGGGGTCACTGGTTATCAGGGTTATCCATGAATATGGAGTTGAAGTCATAATTGTATCACCCATGAGCTTATTAAATGGGGAAGCAGGCTGGCAGAAGCCTACTTTTACTCCTAATTTGGAAGTTTGTAGACAGGTATGAGATTTCAAATACATTACAGTCACCACAATCCCAGATGACTGTAGGTCTATTCTCTCATTAAAGAGCGACAAGTGCAGGCAGTTTAACCTGAGGGTCACATTGCCTCAGGCAAGGGATGAGGTTGTGAAACGGAGTGTTTTGCAGTAACCTCAGCGAGTACAGGTATTGACCCCAAGCTATTGGCATCACTCTGTATTATAAATCAGAGAGCCAACTGAGCTAACCAACCCCCAGCAAATCTATTCTATTCTATTCTATCCTAATCTGTTAAATAGATGCAATAAAGTATAAAAATATTGTCAAATCAGTCATGATCTCATTCAAAAGCAGACCAGATTCAGTGGGGTATATGCCTACTTCTGAACCTATGTCTTATGGTCCATAACATAATTATAAATTAGATTGTGTGATTTTTGGCCATAGTTATAGAGTCATACAGCATGGGGAACAGACACTTCAGTCCAACTAGTTCAGAAGACGTTCATGAGAATGGTTCCAGGAATGAGGAACATATGAGGAACGTTTGAGGACTCTGGGTTTATACAAGATGGAGTTTAGAAGGTGGTGGGGGTGTGGGGCAGAATCTAATTGAAACATTCAGAATACTGAATGGCCTGGACAGAGTGGATGTTGGGAAGATGTTTCCGTTGGTCGGAGAGACAAGGAGCTGAGGGCACAGCCAGACAGTAAAGGGAAGACATTTTCAAATGGAGATAAGGAGAAACTTCTTCAGCCAGAGAGTGGTGAATCTATGGAATTCATTGCCACGGAAGGCTGTGGAGGCCAGGTCATTGAGTATATTTAAGTCTGAGATAGGTAGGTTCATGAGTATCATTGGGATCAAGAGTCACAGGGAGAAAGCGGGAGAGTGTGGTTGAGAAACTTATCAGGTTAAAGTTGAGGACTGCAGATGCTGGAGACCAGAGTCGACAATGTGGTGTTGGAAAAGCACAGCAGGCCAGGCAGCATACGAGGAGCAGGAAAATCAATGTTCCAGGCAAAAACCCTTCATCAGGAATGAGGTTGGGAGTCTCAGGGGATCTCTCCACCCCCGAGGCTTCCAACCTCATTCCTCATGAAGGGCTTTTGCCCGGAACATCGATTTTCCTGCTCCTCAAATGCTGCCTGGCCTGCTGTGCTTTTCCAGCACCACATTCTCAATTTGAGAAACTTATCAGCCATGATTGAATGGCGGAGCAGACTTGATGGGCTGAATGGCCTAATTTCTGCTCCTATGTCTTATGGTCTTATGGCCTAACTAGTCCACACCAACCATGTTCCCAAACCTTTACTATTCATGTGCATATTCAAATGTGTTTTTCACATTGCAATTGTACCTGTATCCATTATATCTGGTCGTTCATTCCACATGCAGACCACATTCTATGAGAAGATGTTGTCCGCTTTAAATCGTTACTTTCTCACCTTGAAAAATAATTAGATTAAAAATGATAAATGCAGCTTTGGAGTTTGGAATTGTCTTGTTACAATGCTGATCTCTCAATTCTTGAAAGATTTGGCTGAAGGATAATAAATTATTATTTTCCTCCAACAATCTATCCCTTTCTCAATTGACAGGATTGGCACCTTCATCTTTCAGTTGCAGATTTTAAAAATTTCTGATTCATTTTTCACATCAAATCCATAATCTTATCGAACACTGGTATTCTCACACAAAATATAAGGTCATGATTTGGAGATGCTGGTGTTGGACTGGGGTGTATAAAGTTAAAAATTTGCTCAAAACCTGCATGAATCCATGTAAGACTCTGTTAACTCATCTTTTAGATTAGAATCAGTCTAAACATTATGGTACAGACAGCACCACACAGGGGGGCAACACCTTCAACACATTAACTGGGCTGACACCAATTGTTAAAGTTAACCTGAGAATGTAACTTGTTAAAACAGTTTTGTGATTTACATATGAAAGAAGTGAAACTAACATGGTCATCTAACAGATGAGAGACTCAACAAACAATCCAGGTCTTTTTCAATGTATAAGTTTAGTTCAATCACACTGTAAAGGCAAATATTTCAGTGGGTATGCTCAACACTGGTCTACATTTTGTCATTAGTAACAACATATTAAAAGCGACAATTTTGTCATTGCTTTCAATGGAACACAGCAAGGTTTTCTGGGTTTACTTTGTCACAAAATGATTAAAAATAAAAGTAGTGGAACACTAATCAATATTTCCAGCCAGAGCAAATGAAGGAAACCTCCTATTGTTGTAGTCTGCATTGGTGATGGCTTAGTGGTATTATCTCTAAGCTATTAACCCAGAGACACAGGTAATGTTCTGGGGACTGGGCTTCAAATCTGGCTGTGGTAGGTGGTAGAATCTGAACTGAATAATTCAACTTGTAACATACGGAGTTTCACATTTGTGTTACTAAATCTCCTGCCCGTTATGCAAGGAAGGATGATTAGGCCTTTTAGAGATCCTGCACTGCGAGACTTTTGCTCTGTTAAGATTAGATTCCCTACAATGTGGAAACAGGTCCTTCGGCCCAAAAAATCCATGCCAACCCTCTGAAGAGTATGCCACCCAGACCCATTCCCCTACCCTGTATTTACTCCTGACTAATGCACCTAACACTATGGGCAATTTAGCATAGTCAATTCACCTAACCTGCACATCTTTGGACTGTGGGAGGAGACCCACACAAACACAGGGACAATGTGCAAACTACACACATTCAGACTGGAATCAAACCTGGGTCCCTGCCGCTGTGAGGCAGCAGTGCTAACCACTGTGCCACCGTGCCGCCTCTTAAAGTCGAAGGTAACTCACAAGGACATTGTTTATGCTTGTATCTAAATAATACCATACTGACTAGAATGGTACTGAGGAACCAAATACACTGTGAATATTCCCTGTGCTCCCTGCAGTTCTCATCCTGATGGACAGTGATCAGTATAAGTTTGAATGCTGGAGAAATTCAGCAGGTCTGTCACCATCAAATCCCTACAGTCTGAAACCAGGCCATTTGGCCCATCAAGTCCACACCACCCTTCTGAAGACCCACTCCATCCTTGCAACACTGCATCTCCCATGGCTAATCCATCTAGCCTGCACGTTCCTGGATTCTGTGAGTAATTTAGCATGGCCAATCCACCCAACATTCATGTCGTTAGACTGTGGGAGGAAACTCACACAGACACGGGGAGAATGTGCAAACTCCACACAGACAGTCACCCAAGGCTGGAATCAAACCCAGGTTACTGGCGCTATGAGGCAGCACTGCTAACCACTGAGCCAATGAGCCACTAAGCCACCCATTTGAGGAGAGAGAAATAGACTTAACATTTTGCGTCCAGTATGACTCTTCTTCAGAATTCTTGAGTTCTGACAAAAAGTCTGAAAAAGAGTCGTACCCAACTCAAATCTTTAGCATTACTTCTTTTGTTGTAGATCCAGCCAAATCTGCTGAGTCACTCCAGTATTCCCTGTTTTTGCTCCAGATGTCTGTGTCCACAATACTTTGCTTTTATATCAGGTTGGAATCTACTAGGGAGGGGAAAGATTTGGCTGGGCCTCTGGTTCTGAGCAGCTACTTTAATGGGACAGAAAGCACAGTTGACGGATTATTACTTGGGCCTGAATTTATGACACACTTTCTGTGTATTATCCAGGCACCCAAGAAGGAGCTTCAAAACGGGGTAATCCGAGGTTACCAGATCGGTTACCGGGAGAATGGGCCTGGCAGCAATGGTCAGTACAGTATTGTGGAGATGAAGGCCACAGGCGACAGTGAGGTTTACACCTTGGACAACCTGAAGAAGTTTGCACAGTATGGTGTTGTGGTACAGGCATTCAACAGAGCTGGAACAGGTCCGAGTTCCTCAGAAATCAATGCTACAACACTTGAAGACGGTAAGATTTGCTCTAAATTAAGGTAGCAAAGTAATTTTATATGGTTACTAACATCTGTATTTGTTGTGGTCACCAATATTCGAGAGGTGCTGAGCAATCATACTCTTTCCAGTTCAGTCATTTTCAGCTCAATGTTGATCACTGGCTTGACCCAGTTATGAAGTCAAAGTGAAACTCCATTCATTTATACCAACTACAGGCCTTCATGCTAACCTCCGCAAGGGATCTTCTCCCGCACCAGCAAGACTGTAATTACTGTCTGTGAAAATGAGTCAAAATTGGAACAGCTACCCTTTCAGGGACCCAGGCAATGTATGATGTTTTCCTTGAACAGGTACAGGCCACAGTAAACTTTTCCTCAGCAAGGAGCATTTGTCCCAAACTCAAAAGATCATGCCATAATCTATATTTCACTCAGTATAGAAATCAGAAAGGGTGTCATTGACCCTGTGGAAAGTTTCCCTGAAATGAGGTCACAAAGAGCCAGGAGTAGACTTGGTAGCTTCATGTTTAGGATAGGGGTTTACTCACGCACAAGCACATATGCACACACACACACATATATATGCACACACACGCACAGACACACATACGCATGTGCACACGCACACACATGAGCACACGCGTACACACCGTGCACGCACACACATACACACACACACGCACGCACACGCACAGACACACATACGCACACACACGCGAGCACATACGCACACACACACAGAGATACACACATACACACACATACACACACACACACACACACACACACACACACACACACACACTTGCTCACTCACGAATAGGCTTGCGGGATTATTGGTGGACAATTAGTCCAGACACCCAGGTAATGTTCTGGAGACCTGGGTTTGAATCCCACCTTGACAAATGGTTAGAATATGAATTCAATAAAAATCTGGAATTGAGAGTTTAATGATGACCATGGATCCATTGCTGATTGTCAGAAAAAAATCCATCAAGTTCACTAGCGTCCGTTAGGGAAGGAAACCACCATCCTTACCTGGTCTGGCCTTCATGTGACAATATGGTTGACTCTTAACTGCCCTCTGGGATGTGCAATAAATGTTGGCCCAGCCACTGATGTCCTCATCCCTCGAATCAATAACAAATGTTGAAGTAACAATTGCTAGGAAGCTATTCTTTGAGGTGATGAGAGCTGTTCACAGCACTTTGCTCGAAAATCAATTAATTCCTTTTATAAGTAAAATTGTCTGCGCTGTTGGGTTCATGCCAACTGAATAGCTTCATTCAACTGAGATCTGAACTCCTCTTCCTCACTCATGGAATCCTGAAAGAGGAGTAGTTAGGTAACATAGTAACGGTAACAGGGAATGCGAGTTAAGGATAAACCTGACACTGGAACTGCTGCAAACAGAGGTCCTGGGAAAGAGGTTTCTGAACAGATTACATGGACTGTCAGGCAATAGCTGCAGCCTGGGTGAGTTCATATTTATACAGAGCCCCCTTCAGCTATTTAAAGGGACTTCTCCTCAGTGACTGGATGCACTTTAGTGCTGTGCTTCCTGATCTTTGGTTGTGCCATGGAGTGGAGCTCCCTTACCTAGCCAAGATGGATACCCAGAGGTCTGGACAATGCGTGGATCACTCGGCCTGACTGCCTCTAATCTGATCCACCATTTTGCCTTCTGAGACGAAATCAGTCACTGCTGCGGGAATACAGAACTTTAATTCTGCCGGGTTTGATCTGAGGAATTCTGGTCTCCCTCCTATAGGAAGGATGTCGTAAAACTTGAAAGTGTTCAGAAAAGATTTACAAGGATGTTGCCGGGGTTGGCGAGTTTGAGTTTTAGGAAGAGGCTGAATAGGCTTTATTGGTCAGTGCACTGAGTATAAGAGTTGGGAGGTCATGCTGTGGTTGTACATGGCATTGGTCATGCCTCTTTTGGAATACTGCATTCAATTCTGGACTTTCTGCTGTAAGAAGTATGTTGTGAGACTTGAAAGGGTTCAGAAAAGATTTGCAAGGATGTTGCCAGAGTTGGAGGGTTTGAGCTATAGGGAGAGGCTGAACAGGCTGGGGATGTTTTCCCTGGAGTGTCGGAGGCTGAGTGGTGACCTTATAGAGGTTTATAAAATCGTGAGAGGCATGGATAGGATAAATAGATGAGATCTTTTCCCTGGGATGGGGGAGTCCAGAACTAGAGGGCATAGGTTTAGGGTGAGAGGGGAAAGATATAAAAGGGACCCAGGGACAACTTTTTCCACACAGAGGGTGGTGCGTGTATGGAATGAGCTTCCAGAGGAAGTGGTGGAGGCCGGTACAATTACAACATTTAAAAGGCATCTGGATGGGTATATGAATAGGAAGGGTTTAGAGGGATATGGACCAAGTGCTGGCAAATATGACAAGATTTATTTAGGATATCTTGTCAGCATGGACGAGTTTGACCGAAGGATCTGTTTCTGTGCTGTACAGCTCTACAACTCTATGACTCTAACTGTGTTATTTTGCCTGCCTCAGCCCTTTATTAAATAGCCCACCTCCCAAGGTAGTAAGTTCCCTGAATTACTTCCTTTGTTTTGCTGGCTGTTTTGGCCAGTATTACTTTTCACTTCTAGATTTCAGGAATTTTTATGGTTTTTCTCCTGGCACCAATCTTACAACTTCCTGATAAACATGTGCCTATTCCAGAAAAAAAACAAATGAAGAAGTGATCTTACAGAAATGACAGATTCTCATATATTCAGGAGCACAAATCTGACAGCATTGATGGCACACTGTCATCAGCTGGAGCAAGATTCCTGTGCAAGTTAAAATAAAACACTTCAGGGAGTAAACACTACACCACTGGCATTTTTTTTTGTGATTAGTGACAATTTATGAGAAGCTATAATTTTGTTGTTGTTGTAAATGGAGGATAGCAAGACAATCTTGAGTTTTCTCTTTTTGTCTTCCTAATTGTTTTGTAACAAAGAAGCACCAATCAGCATTTACAGGATCTCAAAATCCAAATTACAGTGGATCTGTCATCTAATTAAACTGATGTCAGCCTGGATTTACAATTCAATGATCAGCTTTTAATGAGTGTAGTACCCTGTAATCTCCCAACACCGTCATCAGGCACTGTATCTCTTAAGCCTGTTATCAGCATAATTCAGCATGGAATAATTGATGTCACACTATTCTAACACATAAAGAGGGGGAAGATTGCTCTGCTTCTAAACACTTGGTAAAACCATACACAAAAACATCAGCTTTGGATTCTTATGACAGAGCGACATGAATTACAACTCAATGTCTACCTCACCTGGTGATTTTATTTTTGAGAGAATTGTTGTGGTTTTGGCAGGTGTTCAGTTAAATGGGTTTTCCTTTGTGTGTAGAAAGGATGCTCGTCAGTGTCTGGGGCGTTGATATGTTTGTGTTTTGTTTTAATTTAATGTCTCCCTTCTTTGTTCATCCTCCCACCAACTGCTTTCCACCTCTCTCCTCTTTCTGCCTCTCACTCTCTCACCATCTGTGTCTTTCCCCTCTGCTCCTCTCTCCAGTTCTAACCTTCCAGCATTATCTCTCTCCCTCGTTGCTTTCCCTTTTCCCCCTCTTGAGTCAGCCCCGTCCCCCTGCCCCGTGCTTTTGTATCCCTCCAACTCTGCCTCTCTCTCCTCTGCCTCTTTCACTTCTCCCCTCTCGTTGACCCATCCCACCTGCTTCTGTCCAGTCTGCTCATTCACCTCTCCTATGCTGTGGCTCTCTTCCTCTGCCCTTTGGCTGTCTCCCATTACAAACGCCCCTCTGACCGCTGCTAACTTCTGCTCCTCACCCACCTTTCTGTGCGCCTGACCTGCTTCTCTCACCCTCTGTCTCCCTGCCCCTCTATTTCCCATTACCCTACTCTCTCCTCAGACTGGGTTAAGCATTGCATTACAATGTGTGATGCAGGAAGGCCCCTTTCCCTCACCTTTAACCTCCTGACCCTCTGCTGAGCTGATTACTCAATCCAGTATGGCAGTGGCAGTGCCCAAGATGGCTTCCACCTTCCTTTGGTGTTGGCAACAGATAGGCAGATCTTGCCTCACAAAGATGCTTAGCAAGACGGCATGGTGGCTCAGTGGTTAGCATTGCTGCCTCACAGTGCCAGGGACCTGGGTTCAATTCCTGCCTCAGGCAACTGTCTGTGTGGAGTTTGCACATTCTCCCTGTGTCTGTGTGGGTTTCCTCCAGGTGCTATGGTTTTCTTCCACCGTCCAAAGATGTGCAGGTCAGGTGAATTGGCCATGCTAAATTGCCCATAGTGTTAAGTGCATTAATCAGAGGGAAATGGGTCTGGGTGGGTTACTCTTTGGAGGGTTGATGTGGACTTGTTGGGCTGAAGGGCCTGTTTCCACACTGTAGGGAATCTAATCTAAAAATGACCAATGTAGTTCAGGCATGGCATTGGGACCTGGAATTCTTGTGGGAGTTGTCATCTGTGTCTGCTCAATATCATTCTTTCTGGCACTATTTTTTTCCCTTTGTTCTATTGCATGTGTACCTTGCATTTAAGAGTACTCGCCTTCGAGGAGACACACACACACACACACACACACACACACACACACACACACACACACACACACACACACACACACACACACACACACACACACACACACACACACACACACACACACACACACTCTGCTTCACAACATATAATGTTAGTGTACTTTATAGTTTTAAATAAACTAACCCACAGAGTTAATCAATCTCTGGTGAGCAATTGATTGTCAGACCATCATCATTAGCATGATACTTCTTTCTCTCTGTTTCTCCCTGTCATTCATCATTCTCTCATGTACAGAAATCCTGGTTGTCAGGAATTATCTACTTCCCTATTTGTTTCCATGGAGGCTGAGAGTGTCTGGGATTGTCACCTTGTGATTCCAGCATCTGCCGTTTACCCTTGGTCTGATAACTCGATCATGTTCAATTACCTGTGGTACACATTGACAGTACAATAAACATTTAATACAACACCAAGTGGTCAAAGCTGATGTGATTTAAGCTTTCAAATTTCAGAATGGACTGGCTACTTTCCACCTTGCCTCGAGGATAATAACAAGAATGTCAAAGTCTCTCAAAGCTGAGAGAAGAAGGAAAAAAAATGTATTGATTGCAAGCGTGTTATCACACAAGTGTTTCCGTAACTGTTATTCGAAGTGAGAGATTCTCAGAGAGCATTTTCTGTTAAAATCCTAAAAATGGCTCAATCCAATCTGGGTGATTTTCACATTGAGGTTGTACAAATCAGCAGAAAAAGCAAACATTGCTGTTGTTTTGCTCTGAAACTGGTCTTTAAAAAGAAGTCTTTACAATAAACACTTTGACATCGCTCAGCAATACAATGTCACTGTATAAAAGTTTATTTTATGGCACACTGCAAAACAAACCTTTACATTTATATAGCACCTTTCACTGACTGTTTCAAGGCTCTTTAATGCCAATGGAGCACTTATTGAAACAAACACAGACCATTGCTGGAGAAACTCAACAGTCCTGGCAGTATCTTTGGAGAGAGAATTTTAGAGTCCTGTTGAACTCTTCTTCAGAACTGAAGGATGTTGGAAAATGTTTCCCTTATACTTTTCACAGAGACAGGGGCCCAGTGCTTTTGCCTTTTGAAGTGCAGTTGCTGTTGGAATGTGCACATCAGCCAATTCATGCACAGCAAGTTCATGCAAACTGCAGTGTGATAATGAGCGAGTGATGTTAATCGAAATTTAAAATATTGACCAAGGAACAAACTCCTCTTTGAGATCTTGTATATCCACTGAGCAAGCATTTGAGACATGTCTGAAAATCAACAGCACAGAGCTCATCAGTACTGCACTGGAGTATCAGCTATTGATCTTTGCACTAAAGACCTGGACTGGGGCTTGAATCCAGAGCCTCTGTGAGTCTGAAGCAAGTGGGCTGCCAACTGAGCAATGGCTGTCACTTTCTACAGAAAACAGATGCTCATTTGCACTCAGGCATCACATTTGCTGCTCATCCTTTGAAGTAGGAGAATGGGTGGGGTATTGATTGAGGAACATTCCCACCAAAACAACAACTTACTTTGTGTCAGTTATCAGAAGGTTGAGACCACTCATGTTTCCGAGTCACAAGTCATAGAATTCAGGTCACATTCCAGTGTAACTCTGAGGGAGTGCTACTCTGCCAGACGTGCTTACGTTTTGACAAACTGTCAGGCTCCATTTGTTCTCCTCGGGCAGAAAAGATCCTATGCATCTCATGGTGAGCGGGGAGGTGTGGCATGCCTGGTGTTGTTGCTACCGTCTATTCTATAATCAACATCTCACACACAGATTATCATATTGCCACCTGTGGGATCTTGCTGTGCATCATTGGTCTTTGCATTTCCTAATGACAACAGCCACTCCATTTCAACAACTAGGAGAAAGTGAGGACTGCGAATGCTTAAGAGTCAGGAGTTCCTAATGAAGAGCTTATGCCTGAAATGTCAACTCTCCCGCTCCTCAGATGCTGCCTGGCCTGCTGTGCTTTTCCAGCACCACACTTTTCAACTCCATTTCAAAGCCCAGTGTTGACTAGAAAGTACTTTTGAGATGCCCAAAGGTGGTGTTGAAAAGTGCTTTTTTTTAATGCATTGCTGGCTAGGCCAGCATTTATTGCCTGTGCCTATATGCTCAAGGGCCAGTTAAGAGTCAATCACATTTGCAATGAGTCTGGAGTCACATAGTCCAAGCCAGGGAAGGATGACAGTTTCCTTCCCTAAAGGACACTATTGAACCAGATGGGTTATTCCTCGCAATCGACAATGGATTCGTGGTCATCATCATTGGATACTTAATTCCTTAAATGCAACATTTTTTTTCCTTTCAGGGAGACATGAAGTGAAGCAATGATTAGTTAATAATCTACTCTAGACAATAATTTAAAAGTATTTAAATTGCAGCAATTAAAACACCCTATCTGATCATCAAATTTGAAGCATAGTAGGGAAAATTATTAGTAATTATAAAGAATAGTGAAAATATCCTGAGGTTTTCAAGTGTAAGCCTGTTCATTTTTGCATTGGCTCACACACTCCTGGCCAATTCTTTACTTGCCATTTCAAGTTTGACAAGGGATGGGGCAGGGGGTTGATTTGAACTTTCCCAAAGAGCCCGGTTTCTAGGCAAACTCTGAGTGTGGGAAGGTTGCAATCACTCAGAATTGTGTGAATGAATCAAAGCGAAAAGGGCACAGTTTGCCCAGCTATTATTAGTGGGCGCTCCATTCGAGGGCCACACGTGCTGGAGGATAGCAGCTGTTGCACTCGCTAGGCACAGCAATTGTAGGTCTGCATTTATTCACAAAGGCAGGTCGCCACACCTCTTCAGGGGCAATTAGGGTGGGACAATAAAAATGATAGCCGTGTCAGTGAACATCGCATATCCCTGAACAAAGGGAAAACAATCGATTCAAAGCAAAGTGGACAAATTTGGGAGGGGTGACCAAAAGCATGAGCAGTGAGGTTGGTTCTAAGGAGCTTTATATTCAGCTGCTGGTCTGGCATCTCATAGAAACATAGAAGATAGGAGCAGGAGGAGGCCATTCGGCCCTTCGAGCCTGCTCCAGCATTCATCACGATCATGGCTGATTGTCCAACTCCATAACCTAATCCTGCTTTCTCCCCATAACCTTTGATCCCATTCACCCAAGTGCTACATCTAGCCACCTCTTGAATTCCTCCCAGGGCAGTTTGATTGGATTCAGTTCTGTAAGGTTTAGGGTTAAAAGTACTCAGCACCCAAACCTGGCCACTCTTCAGTGACAGTGACTCCTGCTGCTGACACCCAGGGAGAAAACTGGATTGAGCTGAACTGGGAGTCCTGTTTAGTTGTTAAAAAGTCCTGTGGACAACCTTTAGCAAGAACCTCAGAAAGAGAATTGCCCTTTGAATGAACAGTCTCAGTCCTTTAGGTGCAATTGTTGTCCGAAGCTTGGTATCAGTTGTGTGATTAAGCTCCAAGGGGAATATAAATGTTGTTGTCGAGAAGCACAAGGTTGATTTGATTTGATTGCTCATTGTCACATGTACCAAGACGCAGTGAAAAGTATTGTTTGGCATACTATCCAGGCAAATCATACCTTACGTAAGCACATCAGGGTAATATAGCAGAATATAGTGTTACAGCTCCAGTGAAGGTAATATCTGAAAGGTCTGTTCAAAAGTTTGATAACAGCAGGAAAGAAGCTGTTCTTGGATCTGTTGGTAGCACGTTGACACATTCATAGAATACTTGCTCAGGTTTTTATTAATTAGAAGGAATAATGAATGTACATTATGGTTTTCCAGTGTTTTTCCATAATCAATCTTTGGTTCATTTCACAACTTGGTCCAATGAGTGGTGGTACCAAGGGGGAATTGGGAGAAAATGTTATTGCAAGATTCATTGCGGATACCTTAGAAAACACCTTTACAGATGGATGTAGATGCCAGGGGAGTGAGGGGAGGGTAAAGAGGAGTTGGAGGGCAGAAATTATCCTTGGGGCTTTTGAAGGGAAGGATATAACAAGGTGGAGATGCTGATGGGGCAAGAGCTCCAGCAGGCAAGAGGACACTGAGGAAAGAGGTGGGGAGATGGTTTGTGAAAGTATATCGAGAGCTTTGTTGCAATGTACTGCAGCCGCGTGGAAACAAACTCACTACAAAACTATGAGGGGCATGATTTGGGTAAATAGGCAAAGTCTTTTCCCTGGGGTTGGGGGAGTCCAGTACAAGAGGGCATAGGTTTAGGGTGAGAGGGGAAAGATATAAAAGAGACCTACGGGGCAACTTTTTCACACAGAGGGTGGTACGTGTATGGAATGAACTGCCAGAGGAAGTGGTGGAGGCTGGTCCAATTTCAGCATTTAAGAGGCATTTGGATGGGTATATGAATAGGAAGGGTTTGGAGGGATATGGGCTGGGTGCTGGCAGGTGGGACTAGATTGGGTTGGGATATCTGGTCGGCATGGACAGGTTGGACCAAAGGGTCTGTTTCCATGCTGTACATCTCTATGACTCTATGTGGAAACAAACTTGCTACTACAGCCATGTGACGTTCCTCAGCTGCTCTATAGCTCCTCTTCCACGCACCCCTGATCCTTAACAAGGATTACACCTGAAACCTTGACTTCTCCACCTCCTGAAGCTGCCTGGCTTGCTGTGTTCTTCCAGCCTGCTGCTTGTCTACCTTGGATTCCAGCATCTCCAGTTTTTATCATCTCTAATCAAGTTTGTACCATGGCAAAGTCCCTTCAAAGAACATCCACTTTGATGCAATAGGACATCTTTTGAAATTTATGGATGACAGAAAACATTGGAAAAAAAACTAAGTCTCTAAATGGCAAAGACAAAAGATGAGAGACAGAGCGAGAGTGCAGGTAAAGACTATATTTTATGAGTGAACTGTACATTCTCTGACCCAAGCAAGCCTTTTGCAGATGTCAAGAGGTTAGGAAGGAAAGCAGGGCCTGATACATTTTATTACTCTTCTACAAATGGTGGTATTGATTGCTTTTCAAAAAAATCAATTGAGAGGATTCAGTGTTTTGACACCTGACAGGTTTGATATACAAAAGTACTAGTGAGAGCAGAGGAACGTGGAAAAGAAATGATGAAGTGGAGAAAATCTGAGTATGAGAAAATTCCAAATCAGCAATGCCAGCTCCCAAAGATGTGAATCCCCCTCCCACAAACAGCCATTGGCATGGCTTTTACACCATCAAGCTCACATTTTTTAATGAATTCTTCCTCACAGACTTTTGAATTATGAGGATGGGTTCAATGAATATGGCTCATATTCCAAATGTATTTGCATTTTAGTTTAGATGGGTGATTGAACTGGAGTGTTTAGCTTAATAAAAAGGATTTGATAGGGTAGCTACAAGGGGTGAACAGTTTGGTGGTAGTTATTTCCATTAGATAGGTAGCTAGGATGTGGTTCAGGATAATGCTAACTGAAAAGGTTTAATCTCCCTGTCCCTCAGAGTGGAAAGCGCTGGGAAAAATCACCACTGCTAAAACCTGTCCAGGGAAGAAGCCAAAAGGATCTTCCTGGGGGCAGAACAGCCAATGAATGACAGCTCACTGCAGAAACACAACAACCTCTAATGGGTCTCTAAAGGGAGTGCTAGTCCAGGATTCTCTAAAGGCTGACTTGCATGTTGAGTCTGTGGTTAAGAAAGCAAATGTAATGTTGTCATTTATCTCAATAGGGTTGGAATGTAAAAGCAGTGATGTGCTACGGAGACTTTATAAAGCTCTAGTTAGGACCCATTTAGAATACTGTGTCCAGTTTTGGGCCCCATACCTCAGGAACTGAAGGGTGTCCAGTGGAGATTCACATGGATGATCGGTGAATTGGTAGGCCTAACGTACGATGAATGGCTGAGGATCCTGGGGTTGTATTCATTAGAGTTCAGAAGGTTGAGGAGAGAATTAATAGAAACTTACAAGGTAATGCATGGCTTAGAAAGGGTGGATGCTGGGAATTTGTTTCCGTCAGGCGGCGACACTTGGACCCATGGGCACAGCCTTAGAATTAGAGGGGATAATTTAGAACAGAAATGAGGAGACATTTCTTCAGCCAGAGAGTGGTGGGCCTGTGGAATTCATTACCACGGAGCGCTGTGGAGGCCGGGTTGTTAAATGTCTTCAAGCCAGAGATTGATAAATTCTTGATCTCGCGAGGAATTAAGGGATACGGGGTGAGTGCGGGCAAGTGGTTATATGACAGAGTGGACTCGATGGGCCGAATGACCTTACTTCCACTCCTATTGCTTATGGTCTTATGGTTTAATGGATCCAATCCAGAATAAAGAAGGGGCACAGTTAAACAATGGATTATTTAGGGATCAAAACAGGTCATAGCTTTTCCACATGAAAGGTAATGGGAATCGGGAATTCTAACATCAAAGACTGTGAATATTTATGATCCAACATTTTCAGGACCGAGATTGATAGAACTCTTTCTTAACTCAAGGTAGCAAGAGATATGAATCAAATATAGGTTCGATATAGTTTAATGGAACCAGCTGAAAAGGTGAGATGGCCTACTATTATTCCTAGGTTCTCCACAAATCACAACGTGACCCTAAACAATACGATGTAAATGTAGCATCATCCAGCAGTATTTTTATGGAATGCCATGGTGCGATACCCAGTTGATGAGTCAACATGAACTCTCTTTATTGAGGTCAGACGCTCACATGAATAAACACTCATCAGACAGTGTGGCTCATGCTATAAAATGCAAATCAAATTTATTAAAATGTAAAATGTGGGTAACAGCCGATAATCAAAAAGGCAGTTTCATTTAATTGCAGAATGTTTAACTTGGCCCTCCTTGGACATACAAAATAAATAATTAAATGAACAAAGCCTTTGCTAACTCTCTTAGTAAGGCTAAACCAAAACCAGCATCCATAATTTTAAAAAGCACAAGACTCCATCTAACCAGCAAAGAATATTCCAGCCTCTACTTCAGAAGAATAGAGAGAAGGCAATATCCTTCATTTGGCCCATTGGCTGTCCACCAAATGGACATCTCAGAAATCGGTGGCTGTCTTTCAGCTGTTATCAAGACAAAGCCAAGCTTTGAATGTTTTGCGTCAGGATGCTGTTTCTGTGGTAATCATGTCTCACTGCCTTAGCTCTGCACCATGTGTCCAGGCGAAACATTATTAACTGATTTTGTCACCACACACCATCCAGTGTTCCCCTTTATTTTGACACCTCTCAAAATAGTGAAGGTCATCAGTCTGTGAGTTGATGTCTTATAACTGAGCAACCTTCTTCAACCCCTCCAACATGGAGGACACGCAGACTGCCGATAAATAGTCTGCTCGAGATTTGAAAATGAAACGTTCTCTGCCCCAATCAACCGATGAACTGAACTTTGTGGAATTTAGGTCTCTCCTAGTCCGGAACCACAGATAATCATCAAAATGAATCTATTGAATGAATTAGTTACTGTGAAAGTGAGATTAGGACTCTAAATCCTTTTCCCTTTGTTCTGCTCTTCAAGACCCGGAAGCAACGCATGAAAACCAATTTGATCCTGGCAAAACCACTAAAACTAAAAGCTTTAGTAACAATGATCATTCTCACCTTTCTGCAGCGAGGTGGTCAGTCTACTTTCATATGGGACTCAAATACTAACAACTTCCATTTATAGTGTAGTTAAAATAGTTAACTTTAAAATGTGGAGAAAAGACCACTTTTGACTTCAGTTTTAGGTCTAAACTAAGAGAAATAGGAATAAGTCTCAGGACCGGTTCCAAAACAAATAATTCTAAAGCTAGAGTGTTACATTTAACTTTGGTTTGAATTGTTTGTGTTGTGTGAGAACTTCCTACCCTTGGAGCAATCTTGTGATTGTGACGGAACTGCACATCACTGAGCACAAATAGCACAGTGAGGGTGGAGTTAGAACTGTACTAGAAAGACTGAGAGAGCAAAAAGATAGAATAGTCTTTGCTGAACGTTACTATGGGATCAGAGCCTGCAAAACCTATTAGTAATAATGTTTAATAAATGGTTTAACTCTAAAGTTTAAACCTGAAGATGTTTCTTGACTTTGCCCCCCCCCCCCACAATCTGTTTTGAATCCAAACACATCATGCAGCATCAAGCGACATCACAAAGAGTGTGGATTCTTGGAATTTTTTGCTTCCTGATGATGCTGACACTTTCTGGAAAGTGGTTTGAAAAACACTGATATTCTTTTCAAAATAAAGAAACAAAATAGCAGTCCTATTGAAAAATGTCTTAAAAGGCCTCTTGCTTAGTAAAAAAAACTTGCTTCGAGTCATAGTCATAGAATCATAGAGATGTACGGCATGGAAACAGGCCTTTCGGTCCAACTTATCCATGCCGACCAGATATCCCAAACCAATCTAGCCCCATCTGCCAGCACCCAGCCCACTTCTCAAATAATTTTTTTTGAATGGGGAGCAGGAAAGGAGTCAAATAGTAATTCTGAAGCCATTTTGTGAGTAAGGTGAGCCAATTCTATATCACACCTGTCATTGCGCGTGTCTGTGTAAGGAGGACAAAGAGTTGGCGTTCTCCTAGATTGAATCCCTTCCAACGCAGGAGAATGTTTTGTGGAATGTATACATTGTTAGGAATCTTGAGTTGTTAAGCTGTCACTTTAACAGGTATTGTTCCTTCCCTAAATACTGTATTATGTCCTCACAGCCTGAGAATAATTTCCAGTTGTTTGGAGGATCGATGAGGTTTGCTTTGTGTTCTTACTTGTCTTGTCTTCTCACAGTTCCCAGCCAACCTCCAGACAATGTGAAAGCTGTTTCGATCTCATCTGACGTTGTCACCATTGTCTGGTCACCACCTCCACGAAGTACCTTAAATGGAGTGTTAAAGGGCTTCCGAGTCATATACTGGTCCGTGCACCAAGATGGAGGTCAGTTGCGAGCTGAGCATTACTTTTATTTTCTCCGTCTCTTCAATTTTTTTCTCTTGCCGTCTTGAAGGTGCTCTCTATATTCTGGGTTAATGCTCCAGCTCTAACCCCATACGCAGGTTGTTGCTATCCTTTCTTGACCTTTAATAATGATCCAGTTCTCAAAGAATCATTGAACAGTTACAGCCGTAAAGTTTATTCAGCCCATCACATCCATGTTGGCTCTTCACAAGAGTAATTCAGTTAATTGCGTTGCCCTGCTTTCTCCCCATAGCCCTTCTTTATCTCCCTTCAGTTATACAATTCCCTTTTGATTGAATTTCCACTACCCTTTCAGGACGTGCAGTGTAGATCTTAACCACTCACTGGGTAAGAGCAAGAGAGGAGCCACCAGTCTAAAATGAACATATGAAGAGAGAGAACTTTGACACTGTATTAGAGAGCTGGATTTGGTAGCCTACTGGGTACAGCTGAAAATAACGGAATGTTCAGCTTGTACGTTTGCTCGCTAAGCTGGCAGATTTGTTTTCAGACGTTTCATCACCATACTAGGTAAAATTATCAGTGAGAGAAAGTGAGGGCTGCAGATGCTGGAGATCAGAGCTGAAAATGTGTTGCTGGAAAAGCGCAGCAGGTCAGGCAGCATCCAAGGAACAGGAGAATCGACGTTTCGGGCATAAGCCTGAAAAAGGGCTTATGCCCGAAACATCGATTCTCCTGTTCCATGGATGCTGCCTGACCTGCTGCGCTTTTCCAGCAACACATTTTCAGCCAAAATTATCAGTGAGCCTCTATTGAAGCGCTGGTGTTCTGTCCCACTTGCTATTTATGTGTCTTGGTCAATTGGTAATATCACTTCTGGTTCTTTTTCTCAGAGGTTCTTTTCCTCAAATGATATCACCCACCTTAAGAGGCCAAGACACATAAATAGCAAGTGGGACAGACACCAGTGCTTCAGTGGAGGCTCACTGATGATGTTACCCATCAGTTTTCAGATTGAAAACAAACCTGCCAGCTCAGTGAGCAAACATACAACCTGAGCCTTAACCTGAGCTACAAATATTCTCAGAAATTGCATAAAGGAATGTTTCAGTACATAAGGAGTTAAAGAACTTTACTTAGTGATAAGGAGTGAACAGCCTCAGGACAGTGTATGTGCAGAAGCGCAAAGTCTGAAATGTTCCAAACTGGTATAAGACCATAAGGCATCGGGGCAGAAATTAGTCCATTCAGCCCATCGGTCTGCCATTCAATCATGTCTGATAAGTTTCTCAACCCCTATTCTCTCATTTCCTCTCCTTAACCCTTGATACTCTTGATATGCAAGAACCTATCTATCTCAGTCTTAAATATTCTAAATGCAGATAGCAGTATTGACTTAAAGCATAAGATAACGCAATCTGGTTTCCAGCCCTTCCATCCACAGGAACAGCTTCTCTCACCTACTCTGTCCAGCTCCAGCATGATTTTGAACCTCCATAAATCTTCATTAATAATCGGCCAATGGAGGACTACAATGCAAAGAAAGACCCTTCAGCCCATCAAGTCTGCATCAGTCAAAAACAAGCAGCTAACTATTCTAAACCCAAATTCCAGCACTTGGCCCATAACCTTGCCTACCTTGGCATCACAACTGGACACCTAAATACTTCTTAAATGTTACAATGGTTTCCGCCTCTATTACTCTTACAGGCAGTCAATTCCCGATGTAATTATGTAATAATTTGGATCTATCCCTCCCAGAACAAGTGGCTCTGAGGCTTTAATTCACAGCTGAGATGTGTGAACCCAGCATAAATCAGGAAAGGAAGCTGGAAATATCCGGCTTTGTATAATGCAGAGACATTCTGCATCTCTGTATTCAACCAACTGTTTTCCAATGTTAGTGCCATCATATAGCATTGTGGGAAGAAAGAGGGGATGTTGGGCAGAACTGAGATCAGTCACTGTTTGGTTTTGTGAATGGGAATCAACAGGTTCTTCATTGAGCTGAGAGGATTCCCACATATGTCGCTGCTGCTGCATGTGGTGGAGGATCAATGTTCCTACAGAATGAAGACATATGCAGGGCACAGAGTGGTTCGAGGGAAAAGGGGTTGAGTCCCAATTGATAAATGGTGAAATCTGAATTCAATTAACTAACAAATGCATTGAAATGATGATTTTTGATTCAAGATCAGGAATTCAAAACTAGTATCATTGATGGTGACTGTGAACATACTCACAAGTGTCACCAAAACACATCTATGTCACTGATGCACTTTAGGCAAGTAAATCTCCAATTTCTTTCTTGGCCTTGTCATGTGACACCAGAGCCACATCAATATGGTTGCTCTGAACTACCCTACAAAATAACCAAACAAGTTCAACTGTAGTTAGGCAACAAATACTGGGACGGGCAGATCATATAAAAGAATTGGGTAAGAATGAGGTAAACATCTGATGGTATTATTACAGAACTCAGTCACAGCACATGACCAATAGTTTACAAGTCAACTGGAGAGGGAAAAACTTGTTTTATCCATTCGCTCTCTCTCTCTGGTCACATTGTCCCAAGTTTTTCCATGTTTTTGGGCAGCAATGGAAACTTATTAAAATGAAGGGCAGGTGAATGACACATTGTACTTGCCTAAAAGGTCACATTACAATTAAGCATCATGACCATCAATGTTGCCACTCACCCACAGCCATTTAATCTCTCAATAGGGTCAGAAATTAACAAATCTATTCTTAAACAAAGTCCAACTGAAGGAAATACGAATCCTCAGAAATTTCTTTCAAATTAAAAAAGTTCCAAAAGGTTGATCAAAATAAATTCCACGAAGTAAAGGTTAGGTTAGGTCAGCATAGTTCCAGAGGACCTTGGGGCTGCTCTCTCTTTCGAGAGAGATGGCTGGTGGTGGTTCAACCTGGAGTCACCGCACCTTAGGTGAGGGGTGAGGTTGAGAAGTTGGCATCTTCATGATGACCGCAGCTGGTACGGGAAAAGAACCCAGGAAATACTGATGGCCCTGAATAACCTCAGTCAAAATTCACTATCTATCTGCTGTGCATAATGCTACCAATCTCAGCTGGTTCCTGTCCAATTGCTTTCTGATTATTTGCACAAATTCTGCACTTAACCATTCTAGCTCTTTCATCTTCTGGCTGACCTATACTGTGAACCTCTCCAAGTGCTTTTATTTCTGATTTCTAGAATCTGCAGTTTCATGCTCACCAGCATATTTTAAATTAAAAGCTCCCTGCCTGGAAATGTCACTGTTCGAGTTCCACTAGTTGTGCGCTGCCCCCTCAACCAAGTACCTCTGGTCTGAAATTTACTGATTCAAAGTGACATAAAGCGAGTCCTACAGAATCTCTTCCCACTTGTACAAAAAAGATTGGTGATTAAATGCTTCTGCCTTGCTGTGATCCATGTCTGTGTGTGTGTGTCTAAATGGGTGTGTGTCTATGCGCATATGCATGTGTGTTGAGGGGTGGAGTGGTTTACGTGGGTGCCTGCCAATGTGGGAGTGGTTCAACATATTGTCTAGCTAACACCAATTGTTACAGTTAACCTGAGAATGCAACTTTTTAAAAAAGTTTTGTGATTTACACATGAAAGGAGTGAAACTATCATGGTATTCGAACAGATGAAGGACTCAACAGACAATCAAGGTATTTTTTCAATGTATAATTTCAGTTACGTCACACTGTAAACTTTTGCAATAAATTCTGTGCCTTACAATTGTGTCCTCCACAACCACCTGATGAAGGAGCGGCGCTCCGAAAGCTAGTGCTTCCAATTAAACCTGTTGGACTATAAACTGGTGTTGTGTGATTTTTAACTATGTCTCTGTGTGTGTGTCTAAATGGGTGTGTCTATGCGCATATGCATGTGTGTTGAGGGGTGGAGTGGTTTACACCGGTGCCTGCCAATGTGTGTTTGCCGGGGTGTGTGTATATGTTTCAGATGTCTAAATAATCCTGGGAATGGGACATTCCCTTTTATCCCAGTGTAAATATAAAACACTCTCAAGCCATGTTCGCTATTAGAGTAAAGCTTCCTTTAGCCCGTCCTAATAATGTGTCTTAGTCACAGTCACATACAATTTCTTCCTTTTGTACTTTTTTCAATTCTTACAACAGCTATCTTATGCCAATTTGTGTGAGCTTTTTGAGGTGGATTGGTTTTTTTCAATTTCACCTGACATAGAACCCTCACAGCTGGCCAACTCTCATCTGAAATAAACTTCCCCGGATCCAAAACCTAGGCTGAAGAAGTGAAGCCATTCAGCCAGTGAAATTAAGTCTCTTGTTCCACTGCCTCACATTCAGTCCAATTTTCCTTTTGTACTTTGGTCCAGACTGGGGAGAGATGCAGAACATCACCACCATGGAGAACCGAGTGGAGCTGAAGGGATTGGAGAAATTCACCAATTACAGTGTGCAGGTGCTGGCGTTCACACAGGCGGGAGATGGAGTGCGTAGCTTGGTGCTCTACACTCAGACAAAAGAAGACAGTAAGGACCTTCTCTCTTTTTGTTCTACTGTAGACATTGAGTAAGTTTTGTTTTTCAGATTTTACATGACATAACTGAGTCTTCAGCAGCACAACGTGACCAGGGTCAACAGCACACAATGATGCTTTCAATGAGGAATATTTCTGGAAATAATTGTTGCCAAGGAGGCTTTAAAACTCATAACTCATGGATACAGCATTCCTTTGTCAACTCCTTTAACATTATTTTATACAGGTCAGCAGGTGGCATGGTGGCTCAGTTGCTAGCACTGCTGCCTTACAGTGCTAGGGACCTGGATTCAATTCCAGCCTTGGGTAACTGTCCATGTGGAGTTTGCACATTTTCCCCTTGTCTGTATGGGTTTCCTCTGGGTGCTCTGGTTTCCTCCCACAGTCCAAAGATGTGCAGGTTAGGTGAATTGGCCATGCTAAATTGTGCATAGTGTTCAGGGATGTATAGGTTAACTGCATTAGTCAGGGGAAATGTAGAGTAACAGAGTAGGGAAATGGATCTGGATGGGATATCTTTGGAGGGTCAGTGTGGACTTGTTACGCTAATGGCATGTTTCCACACTGTAGGGGTTTGATGATTTAAAAGAGCATTGAAAATTTCTCTCTGAGTGTCTTTTTTGTCAGATGACACTCTATAGTTCTTTAGATTAGATTAGATTACCTACAGCGTGGAAACAGGCCCTTTGACCCAACAAGTCCACACCAACCTGTCAAAGCGCAACCCACCCAGATCCATTCCCCTACACCTAACACAATGGGCAATTTAGCACGGCCAATTCACCTAACCTGCACGTTTTTGGACTGTGGGAGGAAACCGGAGCAAACCCACACAGACATGGGGAGAATGTGCAAACTCCACACAATCAGTCGCCTGAGGCAGGAATTGGACCCGGGTCTCTGGTGCTGTGAGGCAGCAGTGCTAACCACTGTGGTATCGTAGTATTTGCTGTTATCTTGTTTTAGCTAATCTTCCCACCTATTCTTTTTAATCTCAATTACATCCTGACTTTTGGGCCTTGGCTTCTTCTCGATTAAAGGGAATGTTGAAATTGGGCTTATGTAGAGCTATCAATTAAAATTCTCCATCTGTCAATTGGTGCTTATTAATTTGTATCTCCTTCACAAATTGGAGCCAAGTGTTTGGTCTTGGCAGACATGACAGTGTGTTCAAGATGTCCTCTTGATAGCGCTGGCAAGTTTTCCAAGTAGTTTTCGTGGCTGAGTTATGTTAGGGTTCCATTGGTGAGCTGCTGATCAATTGATCCTGAATATATGACAGGGAACTTGGCTGACCTCAGGAAGTTGGAAGCTTAGGAGACAATGTCCCCAGAGGGTTTTGAATGGCTTATATTAATGCTTGTTCACTTCAGGAAGACCATTCCTCCTGACCCTGTCAGGTTTTGGGATGCACTTTAATTGTAAGCCTAAATTAATGGCAATTATAGACTGAATTTGGAGAAAGCCAATCTAAAGTTTACTCATCCTGATTAATTGCAAGATCCATTTCAATTACAAATACTTTTTCACCAGTTTTACAGAATATATTAAATATATCGAGACAAGTACAAAATAATTGATTCCTAATAAAGTTTCAGCTTATCAACACTGGCATAGCAATTTGCAAGACTGGTTGACTATCTCTTTATCTGTTCTGTTCACTAAAGTTCTTCTTCTGTCTTCTTGATGTACATTAAACTACTAAGACCGAGGCCTTATTAACCCTTGCTCTCCACTACTCACTGTACATGAGCAAAATCATCCTACAGGAACAGTTCATGGACAATTTTGGATTGGCTAGGTAATCTATGCCTAATTCCTGATTGATTTCTTTAAAAGTAACGGTCATCTTAGCGATAATCACTTCCTTCTGTCTCCTTATTAATTCTTTAAGATGCCAATCACATTTGTCCCTTTTATGATAGCCTGTCCCTCTAAGCTAACCAACTCCATAGATCATTACTAAGATAAGATGGTCAGGCGGCATCCAAGGAGCAGCAACACATTTTCAGCTCTGATCTCCAGCATCTACAGTCCTCACTTTCTCCTATAAGATAAGATGGTGCCAACAAACAATTAATGCACTGAAAACAACAAATACTGGTGATCACAGCGGGTCAGGCAGGATCCATGCAGAGAGAGCAAGCTAATGTTTAAAGTCTGGATGATTCCTCATCAGAGCTCTGATCTCCAGCATTTGTTGTTTTTGGTACAGATTGCAGCATCTGCAGTAATTTGCTCCTAAACAATTAATGCATCTGCTTAAATCATGAAATGATTGATTCTCACCCCCTATTGACCCAAATGATACATCTGAATGTTCTATCAATATCTTTTCACTACAAGAACCATATGAGACTCCACAATAACTGTTAATGCTTAAAACAAATTAAAGCTCAAAATGACCATACAACTTAATACACATCGGCCCATTACATACATTAAGTTATCATTTTAAACCATAGTTGCATCTTTGAGTACAAGTCTTTTGCTTAACTGCATTCTTATATGTGTTGGCCTAAGTTTGTATTAGTCTGAGCCATAAAATAGAATTAAAATGATACACTTTATCTTTAACATGACTTATATGTCTTTCTTCCCCACTGGAATTAATACAACGAACCACACTCAAACAGAATACACTTTAGTTCCTCACTTGTTTAATCAAGTCAACATATTTATTATTGAAAAATAACTCACCCCTACAACTCCAAAGTTGTAGGGGTGAGCTATCACATACAAGCTGTTTTTTAAACTTTCCTTCTGTGACAAAGGAATCCCCTATTAAAGCCAAATGGTGAGATTATTCAATATAAGCTGCCAAAGGGTTGGATGAGGAGTGTGGCCAATCAATGCTTCACATTGATGTTGCATTAATGTTACAGTAACCTTACACTGGCCTTAGATGAGCATCGCCTTGATTTTAAAATTCTCACCTTTGAGTTTAAATCCCTTGTCTCTCCCTATCACTGTGACCTCCTCCAAAATTGCTGAGCTCCTCCAATTCTAGCCTTTTTGCTGCACTCCCAGTTTTAGTCACTTCACTGTGCCTTCAACTATAGACCATCACTTCTGGAGTACTCTTGCTAAACCTCGTTACCTCGCCCTCTTAAGTCTTTCCTTATAACCTCGATGTGAGTCGCGATACATTCTGCGGAGTTTTAAAGGAGGATCGAGAGCACTATCCGGACACTATTTTCACTTTATAGATAGGATAGATTCTTCAATTTAAATTTCTGTTTTAACAGAGTTAGCGAACAGCCATGCATCCTGCTACCTACTTCACACCCAGTAGAGTTACTGATAAACAAATGACAGTCCCAACCCCCAGAGCTGCAGCATGTTATGGAATCAACATTGCTTTTTCTGTGTACATGATGCAGTCAAGGAGAGTTTCTGATTGTGCTAGAAATTGTATTGAGAAGCTGCCAAGTTTAATGAGTAGGAAATCAATCTCTCATTTAATGACCCAAGTTTCAGCTCTTTTGATGATTAGAATCAGCCTTCTTTAAAGTTTTTGTGTTTGGACTGTTCAGATTTGCCTCACCAAATAAGCAACCACTGGACCATGTGCGGGAGGGAAAATTCTGTGCTGTAGTGGGTACTGTCTCTGCCTCTGAGCCAGACACTCCAGGGTCGAGTCCCACTCCGAGACTTGATGGCTACAGAAGATGTGTTCATTACACAGCCAAACTGATTGGTTGTTGACTCACCTCAGTTCATCAGTGGTTGGGTGGGAGAGCCAGCAGTGCAACAGCCTTTCCAAATGTAAAGATTCCACACACAAGCCTTTGCTCTTCGCTCCACAGCAAGCACTCACCATCCTTTGCTGATGATGAACATGGAGTCCTCCACCACCTGAGGAGAAGGTTGCCAATTGTCTTCTACCTGACCAAACCAATTGGACTGACACAACTCACCCTGGCATACAGTGGTAGTAAAGTAAATGCTTCCTCTCTATTGAAACACATAAACCGCATTTACCGATTCTCTGACATCTTAACTCACTCTACTAAATCATCCCTCACTTAAATAATGGGATCTGACCAGCTGGTAAACATCATTGGTTTATTGATGGTGAACAGTGTACCTTAATTAAGTGAGGATGGTGACATCATGGCAAATTTCACTGAGAGGACTGTAGTGGTGTAAGTGGTTCATTTGCTGAACTAAGAATCTTAGAATCACACAGTATAGAAGAGTACCTACGGCCCATCAGATCTGTAATGCCATAAAAATAGTTAAACAGCCTTCATTGGTAATCCAATAGAACATGACTCAATACCCGCCTGCACTCTGAGAATTTCACCTTTCCTACTTTTGTAAATATGTGTTGTGTCAGAAAAAGTGACAGTAAAGCTGATTTATTAATCTCCTTTGGGGAGGAAATGTGGTCAGGCTGGTACGCGACTCCGATCCTGTTGTGGGGTGGTTCATTCGGAGATTACTCAGTTGTAACAACCACAAATAGGCAATTAATGCTGCTGTCTCCACCACAAATTCTTGCCACGAGCTTGGTGCTTCGTGTCTTCATCACTCCGAAGGACTGCTGCGGCTGACAATGATGGAGATAAATGAACGCTGGCAAGGAATATAAAAATATAAGAACGTTAGAATATAAGAAATACCTCCTGGGATAAATGCAATCCTTTCTACAGTTGGCCATCCATGTACCAATGAAATACAACAGGAGAAAAACAATGAAAATGTAAAAAATTAAAATCATAAGATTTCGGAGCTGAACTGACTAGTCAGACCATTTAGTCTGCTCTGCATTTCAGTGAGATCTTGGTTAATCTGATAATCCTCAACTCCACCTCCCTGCCTTTACCCCATAACCCTTGACTCCCTTACTGATTTAAAAATTTGTTTATCTCAGCTTTGTACATACTTAATGACCCAGCCTTGGCAGTTCTGTCCATATTCCCAACCATCTGAGAGAAGAAGCTCCTCCTTATCTTTCTCTTAAATATGCAACCCCTTTTAAGAGTTGAAAATCTCTGGTCCTAGATTCTCCCACAAGGGGAAACCACCTTTCCACACCTAAGTCCTCTAAGAATCTTGTCAATGAGGCCATCTCTCAATGTTTTATATTTCAATAAGTACAAGCCAAATCGTCTCAACCTCCGCTGATATGTTTGTCTGTCCCATACTTGGCATTAGCCTAGTAAACCTTGTCTGCAGTGCCCCAATCCTAGTATGTCCTTCCTTAAATAAGAGAAGCAAAACTGTTCACTTGTTCTGATTGTGGTCTGACTGGCATGTAGCACAGTTTTAGCATTAAACTCCTTCCTTCGTCCATTCTGCTCTTTTCAATTCGGCCGCTCTGCATTATTTAGTGACTGTGCTGAAATATTCAGATATGTCACCAAGATCCAAATGACTGTAGCCTTGCCAGGTGGAAGTGACGGTTATTAAGAGAAAAAAGAATTGTAATTGGACAGCAGGCGAGTGCAAGACTCTGCTGGGAGAGGCGAGCGTGGATGGAACTGTAGTTGTCCAGCAAGCTTGGCTTTTGACCGATGAAGTGATTTAAAATTAAAATGTACCTAATTATAGACTGCAGTCTGAAATTAAGGCTTCAGTTCATGCCAGAACAAATCCTATCATGTTCAGATCCATTATAACATGCCACCTCCAAGGTTATTAATTGTTGCTTGATTGCAGTGGATAGTAAATCCTGATGGAATTCTGCCAGATCAACTGGATGACCCAGTTTCTCCCACAAAGTGGGATCTGCATGCAGTTTTTTTAATGCCAGGGGTCCCATGTATTTGCATATTTTTTCATTAACTAATCCTTTCTCGCATCAAAGTTAAGAGTAGGATTTGTATTTTCCAATTCAAAAGAAAATCCAAGATCCCTGAATAATTATTAATGTATTTAATCATCTCTAGCCCACAGATGATGATGCTGTCATTTTTTTGTTTTCAGCCACATTTAATCCTTCTGGGGGAATAATGCATGATGATGAATGAGCTGAGGTTTGCATGTTTCCCAGTGGCCTTTAAGTCATGAATCCGTGTTGCAGTTGAGTCCCCTCTGGGCTTGCTGCTACCTTCGTTGATTATTATTGTGCGTCTGGATAGTGGCAGCTGTCTTGAGAGGAACCCTGTGCACTTTATGAGTTCCCAGCAGACCACTGGACCAGACAGGGAGCTGATAATGCCCGAGGCAGGCTCAAGCATGGCAGATACTCCAACGTTTCTCTCAACGTTATCAAAATAGATGGGTCAACAGCTACGTCTTGCATCCAACCCAGGCTTTTAACATGGGGAAAATGACCCAAAGCACTTTGTCGAGATGAAGCATACATCTAGAGGGTAATGAAATGCAAGATGAAAGAAGAGGTTTTGCTAAGCCTTTTAATTCAGGTTTTCACTGCACCATAGTACCAAGGCAACCCTGCACTGTCAAATGCAAAATGTAACATTTGAGGCCCCATTTTCAATCTCAAGTGGGTATGGAAGATCCCACAGCACTATTCAGAGAAGAGCAAGAGAATTCTGGCCAATATTCGTCCAAAACAGCCAATCTGCTCACTTTTGTTAGATTCATTCATGGGCATGGGGATGGCTGACTGGGCTATGATTTATTGCCCATCACTAATTGTCCCTTGATCTCAGTGGCTTCCTGGGGCCTTTTCAGAGGATGATGAAGGGTCATTCACTTTGCTGTGTGTCACATGTCAGCCAGACCAGGTAAGGACAGCAGATTTCACTGGGATCATGAACCATTTTACATCAATCATCAATGCCGGCATCGCTGCCAGTAGGCTGGTCTTTTTTTTCAAATTGAACTCAAATTTTACCATCTGGTACAATAGGATTTGAATCCCTGTGCCCCTCGAGCATTAGCCTGGATAACATTTTCCCTGGAGCGACAGAGGCTGAGGGTTGACCTTAGAGAGCATTATAAAGTCACAAGGAGGATGGATAGGGTGAATAGGGTCTTTTCCCCAAAGTAAGGGAGTCCAAAACTAGAGGGCATAGGTTTAAGGTGAGATAGGAAAGGTTTAAAAGGGGCAACATTTCACGTAGAGGGTGGTGTGTGTATAAAATGAGCTATCAGAGGAAGTGGTGGAAGCTGGTACAATTACAGCATTTAAAAGGCATCTGGATGGGTATATGAATAGGAAGGGTTTAGAGGGATATGGGCTAAATGCTAGCAAATGGGACTAGATTAGGTTAGGATATCTGGTCAGCACGGATGATTTGGATGGAAGGGTCTGTTTCCATGATGTACAGCTCTATCTCTCTATGATGTAGTGATATTACCACTACACCAGTGCCTCCCTGATTCTAATGCCTGAATTGCTGCTGAATTTCTCCATATTATAATGGTGAGAGCTTTTTAAAGGTGCTTATTTGGCTGGAATATGCTTTTAGGCATCCTGATATCATTCTGATTCAATTCAACTTTTTTCTCTTAAAGCAACAATAGAGCCATAACAACATGGTGGGATTAGGTAAAGGCAGGTGAAGTTGTGGAGGAGCTTGCTAACTCAAAGTACATGACCAGCTCTCTGGGGGCAAGAACAGCTTTGGCATAGCGAGGTCATGAGGAGAATGTGGCCACGGGGGGTGGTGTACTACATAAACATGTCAACTGAAGACAAAAAATATAAGTCAGTGGCCCTAACCCTAAATCCAATCCAGCAAACTTTCATGGCACAAGGCAATCCTGTAAAATCTGGTTGTGTGGAGCATTCTGGGTAAATTATGGTGGAGTTTTTCTAGATTGAGTATTTTGGGAGATGTGCAGTGGATGTCAACAAGGACAAAGATGGGTATGGGTGTGGAATTAATGCAAGATTGAGGTTTTTTGGATATAAGGTAGTTTAGATAGTGAAAGGTGAAGTTGCCAGAATCCCAGATGACTGGTGCTGATTTAAGCTAAGGGTCAGTATACTTTAGGTGATGGGAAAGGTTAAGAAGTAAAGTCCTTCATGATAACCTCAGCCAGTGCAGGAATTGAACCCACACTGTTGGGGCCACTCAGCATTGCAAGTTAGCTATCCAGTCAGGCGGTATGGTAGCTCAGTGGTTAGCACCAGGGACCTGGGTTCAATCCCCCCCTCGGGCGGCTGTCTGTGTAGAATTTGCATGTACTCCCTATGTCTGTGTGGGCTTCCTCTCACGGTCCAAGGATGTGCAGGCTAGGTGGCTCAGCCATGGGATTGCAGGATGACAGGGATTGAGTCTGGTTGGGATGCTTCTTGGCGGGTCAGTGTGGATTCAATGGGCCAAATAGCCTGCCTTCACACTGTAGGGTTTCTATTCTGTGAGCTTACTGGGCCCCTCATTTCAAGAAAGTGGAAGTTTAAAAATCATTCATGGTCCAGCTTTCCTGTCTTTCCTCATGGTACTTACTAAGAGAGAATCAAGCACCGACTATCAACTGAATGCAGCTCATGAACATGGAAAAAGAAGAGCTCATTAGTATAAAAATTATGAGCATTATTCACAGCTAGAATGCATATAAACCGCTACATAATTGTTATTAAAAAATGGCCACTGCCAATGATTTGAGCCACATCTCCTGCCAGCCATAATGTCGGCTCAATTATTCAGTAATTTATCGTTTGAATATTTCACATAAAATCTGTAGCTTGTGCTGTAAATAGAATAGCCTGAAGTTCGAAATCAAATAAGTGGTGCTGCACTTATGCAATTTTTATGAAGAAATAAAGGATTTGTACCTATGGCCTCAGGGGCTTTGTCACAGATTAATCTACATACATAGGTTCTGATCTGAACCCTGCCATCCTAAACAGGTGCAGAGAATGTGGATTAACTTTGAACATGGATTAAATTGTGATGATGTAGCCCCTGGTAGTCTTAAATATTAGAATTTATCTTTATTGGTCCAGTCATAATGCTTTCACATTAAGGATGTAATGCTGAAAAATGGAGGCTTAAGCTCTTGGCTGCCTGTATCATCTCTTTCCCCCCCTGCAGTCTCTTCCCAGCAACGTGATCTCCCCCTACATCCCCCCCCACCCCCCCCACCCCCCCACCACAACAAGCCACATCGCTTAATACCTGTAAGCTGCTCAGAATTCAGTATCTCGTGGTAGGTAGGATTTGAGCAGTCTATCTGAAAATGATGATCACGATTGTCTCATCATCTGTCATTTTCGTATTAATTATCACACCCCTTAAAGTGACAGAGGCCCTTCTCTCCCCCACCGCCTCAAACATTTTTGAGAGGGAGGTCTGATTTATACTTCTGACCATAATAACTTGAGAATAATTTCGCAAATAAACATGTTCTTTAGCTTATTCCACTGTCTGCTATTTTATGTATAACACACACACACACACAGTCACACGCACACACACACATGCACGCACACTCATACACATACACACTTATACACCCACACATGCAGACACATACACATACACACACACGTTCATAAAATTTTGTAACATCAGCACGATGATTCTTGCATTTATTCACAAATACTGCATTGCCTGAAGGGGTGTTTTCTTATTCTTCCCTGCAAAAGGAAATTCTTACTTTTCACTGCAAAGATGGAAAGCTTTCTCTGGAATTCTAGAACTGCAAAAGGGACACAACATTTTTCACATGAATAACAGTATCCATTTCAATTTTCCAACTCAATTTCAGTGAAGATGGAGCCAGTCATAAGGTTGAATGCTGTTGTCCCTCAACCCCCAGCCTGGGTGAACAGTGAGCCTGCAAACATCAGCACATTCAGACCGTTAACCGAATCACAGTTTAGTCTGACTTACTGGGCCCACAGTGGAAACTAAATCCTGCTTACTCCCCTCTGCAAATATAGCATTCACATCTTTACATTAATCAGACCTGCTTTATTCCCAATTCATGAAGTGAACCGAAATGACAATCAGGAAGAATGTGTCAGAAGTCACATGACACCAGATTATAATCTAACAGATTTATTTGAAATCACAAGCTTTCGGAGCTTTCACCAAAGGGGCAGCAATCTGAAAGCTTGTGATTTCAAGGAAACTTATTGGACTATAACTTGGTGGCATGTGACTTTCTGACTTTGCCCATCCCATTCCAGTGCCAGGCACCTCCACATCATGGAAGAACATGGTGACGTAAGTAGCCCTAAGAAACCTTTAGGCGGAGGTGGGTACTGCAGATGCTGGAGATTAGAGTCAAGATAAGTGTGGTGCTGGAAAAGCACAACAGGTCAGGTAGCTGGTGAAATCCACATTGATGCCATGAGGTTGGAGGGTTGTGAGGCAGAATATGAGGCATCCTTCCTACAGGCGTCGGGTGGTAAGGGAGTGGCGATGGAGAAGGCCCAAGACTTTCATGTCCTCGGCAGAGTGGGAGGGGGAGTTGAAATGTTTGGCCATGGGGCTGTGGGGCTGATTGGTGCGGTGTCCCGGAGATGTTCTCTGAAGCACTTGGCAAGAAGGTGTCCAGTCTCCCCAATGTAGAGGAGACTGCATCGGGAGCAACGGATACAATAAATGGCGTGAGTGGAAGCACAGGTGAAACTTTGATGGATGTGGAAGGCTCCTTTGGGGCCTTGGACGGAGATGAGGGGGGGAGGTGTTGGTACAAATTTTGCAATTCCTGCAGTGGCAATGGAGGGTGCCAGGAGGGGAGGGTGGGTTGTTCGGGGGCGGGGGGAGGGGGTGGCGTGAACCTGACTGGTAGTCATGGAGGGAACGGTCTTTGCGAAAAGCAGATAGGGATGGGAGGGAAATATATCCCTGGTGGTGGTGTCCGTTTGAAGATGGTGGAAATGTCAGCTGATGATGCGATTTATGCGGAGGTTGGTAGGGTAAAACCAGACGGTTCTGTCCTTGTTGCAGTTGGTGGAGTGGTGTTCGAGGGCGATGGTGTGGGATGTGGATGAGATGCATTGGAGGGCATCTTCAACCATGTGAGAAGGGAAATTGTGGTCTTTAAAGAAGGAGGTCATCTGGTGTGTTCTGTGGTGGAACTGGTCCTCCTGGGAGCAGATACGGCAGAGGCGGAGGAATTGGGAATACGGGATAGCATTTTTGCACGAGGTAGTGTGGGAGGAGGTGTAATCCAGGTAGCTGTGGGAGTCAGTGGGTTTGTAAAAAATGTCTGTGTTGAGTTGACCATCATTGATGGAGATGGAGAGGTCCAGGAAGGGGAAGGAGGTGTCAGGGATGGTCCAGTTGAATTTAAGGTCTGGATGGAATGTGTTGGTAAAGTTGATGAACTGTTCAAACTCCTTGTGGAAGCATGAGGTGGCGCTGATGCAGTCATTAATGTAACGGAGGAAGATGTGGGGAGTGGTGCTGGTGTAACTTCGGAAGACAGACTATTCTATGTAGCCGACAAAGAGACAGGCGTAGCTGGGGCCCATGCGGGTACCCATGGCTACTCCTTTCATCTGGAGGATTCGAAGGAGAAATTGTTGAGGGTGAAGACCACTTCAACCAAACAAATAAGAGGGTCAGTGGAAGGGTACTGGTAGGGGACCTTGCTAGTCCATTCTGGAATTTATGCAAGACATATAAAAGTACGAGGGTGTGCAAGTCCTGTCATTCATTATCAAGAACCTTTGTTGTCCTTTCATCATTCTCGAAGGATTGGTAATTTGTCAGGGAGATGGTGGTGCTGCAGTACTACCATTTAACTGGGAATCATGAAGCTCAGGTTAATGTTTTGGGAAAACATGTTCAAATCCCAACAAGAAAACCGATGAAATTTAAGCTCCGCTAATTAAGTAAAACGTTGGAATTGAAAGCCGGTTTCGGGTGATGGTGATTGTTAAACAATTATTGATTGGTGTGAAAACCCAGCTAGTTCACTAATGTCCTTTAGAGAAGAAAATCTGCCATCCTTACCTGTCTGGCATACATGTGACTGCAGACCCACAGCAATGGGGTTGACTCTTGATTGCCGTCTGAAATGAACATGGGAAGTCACTCAGTTCAGAGAGAATTCAGGATGGGTAATAAATGCTAATCTGGCCAGTGATGCCTACTTTCCATGAACGAGTAACAAAAGTGAATAAAATTGCCCAGTTTATCATCAACACGCTTCCAAATCATTTCTGTTATTAAGATTAGATTCCCTGCAGTGTGGAAACTGGCCCTTCGGCCCAACAAACCCCCACCGACCCTTCGAAGAGTAACCAACCCAGACTAATGCACTTAACACTATGGGCAATTTAGCATGGCCAATTCACCTGACCTGCACATCTTTGAACTGTGGGAGAAAAACTAGTGGGAATGTCTAAACTACTTAAATAATAGGAGAAAGAACATTTATAAAAACAAGTTCAACAAGAAGAGATTTGTTTAAAAACATGAAGATTGTATGATTGATGTGATAGTTTTAAGACGGAAATGAACACTAGTGTCAGCACTCAAGATTTCTGGGTGTGTCATGGTTTGGTCAAAATAACAGATGGTACTCTGCCTAAGTGTTTTTATATATGCTTTTGTGGGATGTGGGCATCACTGGCTGGGCCAGTATTTATTTCCCAACCCTTATTGCCCTTGCACTGAGTTGCTTACTTGGTTATTTCAGAGGATAATGGAGTCAACCATGTTGCTGGGGGTCGAGAATCACATGGAAGCTAGACTGGGTAAAGAATGCTCATTTCCCTCTCTCAAGGACATTACTGAATCAGAGGGGTTTTCAGGACAATTGATTGCAGTCATGTACTCACGATTAACCAGCTTTTGATTCCATATTTATTCAGTGAATTCAAATTTCACCAACCGCCATAGTGGGATTTGAACCCATATTCCCAGAACATTAGTGTAGGATAAGACCATAAGACCATAACACATAAGAACAGAAATTAGGCGATTCAGCCCATCAGATCTGCTTCATCATTCAAACATGGCTGATAAATTTCTCAGTCGAAAAGCATGCACTGGAAAAGCACAGCAGGTCAGGCAGCATCCGAGGAACAGGATAGTCAATGTTTTGGGCGTAAGCTCTTCATCAGGAATGTCATTCCTGATGAAGGGTTTATGCCTGAAATGTTGACTCCCCTGTTCCTCGGATGCTACCTGACCTGCTGTGCTTTTCCTGCGCCACACTTTACAACTCTGACTCTCCAGCATCTGCAGTCCTCCCTTTCTCCTGGTAAGTTTCTCAACCCCATTCTCCAGCTTCCTCCCCATAACCGTCAATCCCCTTAATACTCAAGAAGCTATGTATCTCAGTCTTAAATATACTCAATGACCTGGCCTCCGCTGCCTTCTGTGGCAAGGAATTCCATAGATTCACCACTTTCAGACTGAAGACGTTTCTCCTCATCTCTTTTCTAAATTCATTCTGGATTGCTAGTCCAATGACATTAGTATGACACCACAACTCCTTAACTGATATGCCTAAGCTTCCACCACAGTTGAGGAACCTTATATCGCATCATTTGACATTTTCTACATCCAACCCCATATAACCTATGGTTTGTGAGAGGCAGTTAGCAGCTAGTGGTTATCATTGAGGCTCTACTATAGAGTCTTCTGGGGATCTGATTGAAATATCCCAGCACACATGCCACCAAACCTTTTAAAGGAATCAATGGTTCTAGTCAAGACTGTTTCAGTCTGGGCTGCGTTCTGAAGCTAGATCAAGGAGCTGAAAGACACACTGTTTTTACAAGGCCCTTCACTGTCTGTAGGTTGCCATGGTCCGTCCTCAAGACTGACAGTCAACCATTGACCTCCAGGTAAAGATCACTTTCCGAGATTATCAGATTGGGCTGATACCTGTGTGTGTACTGGGGAGACTGGGTTCATTGAAGGCATCAATCTTACAAACATAAAATTTCATCTACCAAGAGCAGGTAAATGGAGTTGTGAAGCAGATCAGTCACGATCTAACTGAATGGTGATTTAGGATATGAGGATTATTTGCCATGTAACTGCACAGAGGTCCTGTCTATTCAGCAGGCTAATGTTCATATTATGTACAGGGACAATCAGTGCTGAGCAATATATCTTTTAAAAGTACAATGTTTTTCCATGCCTTCCATAATAATAAACTTTATTTGCCCTTTTCTGCATATATTACAATAGGTTATGTTTTGGGAAATAGATGTACACCATATTTTCTTTCAGATTTTTACATAATAAAATGATTACATCAACCTCTGTGAACTTAAGTAGAAATCAATAAGAATTTAGGCAAGTATGTTTGCTGAAGTCTCTAGGGTAATCGTTGATACGCTTTAGTTTTGAAAAGGCAGTCTTTTGTGGCACATGCTGGTCTAGGAATTAATAAACAGCTTGACTAAATGTTATTAAAGCTGCTTTTCTTTATTTCACGCTCTGTTTATTCTTCGATTCAGTTCCAGGGCCTCCTGCGGAAATCAAAGCAGTACCCTCCTCAGCTAACAGCGTGGTGGTGGCCTGGCTCCCCCCTACCAAGCCAAATGGAATCATCCGCAAATACACCATCTTTTGTTCGAGCCCTGGATCTGGGCAGCCAGTAAGTAGCAACTTGTCCCATAACTTCATTCCCCATCCATTAACATTCAATATTAGCAACATGCCCCAAGAACACCAGGAAACTAAACAATCTGTAACCTTTCAGTCAAACTCCACTCTGGTAAATTCCGTGATTACAAAATAAATATTTACTGGGAAACTTTTTAAGTCTATGTAAGATTTCAGTCAGTCTTTCCAAGACACCACTGTTATCTCTCTCATTAGCCCTTAATAAGAACAACTCGTCCCTTAATCTTTCTCCCATCGAAACTCCCCATTTCACTATCTGCTCACCTCCTAAAGGGAGCTTATGACTGTGGTATCAATTTTGGGCTGTTCAGCCAGGCAAAGATTTTTGTACCTCAGCAATTTTTCACTCTGTAGCGCCCAAGACTGGACAAGACTTGAATAACGTCTTCATTCATGTGACAGCTCATCTGCATCTCCCTTTGCATGTCTACTGGGGTGCACTGATTGGTTCACTTCACCCAGTAACATCACTTCTGCCTGTTGCTCAGCTTCACTTGGGATTGTTGCTTCTCTTTAATTTGCTGTCTTGTTCTGACCAAACTGCTAAGTTGCCATGTCCACATTCTTCCTTCCCCCTACAATATCACTGTAATGGTTTTCCACGTGATTTAGTCAGTTCTGGGAACTACATTTTGCAGAACTCTAGGCTTTTCCCTCTTTCAATCTCCAGGTTTCCAAATAAACTAAAAGTTGGTGTCCTCAATTATTTCCTTTTGCTGAACTCTTCTTCTGTGGCTCTGTGGGGAGAACCAATGTCCTTCAGTCTGAAAACTGTTGGTTCAAGCTCACTCTGGAGACACAAGTGTACAGACTGATACTCCAGTGCAGTGCGGAGGGTGTACTGCACTCCTGCAGGTGCTATCTTTTGGCCAAGATGTTAAATCAAGCTTGTGTCTACTCTCTCAGATGACAATAAGATATCTCGAGGCACTCTTTTGAAGAGACGTCGGGGTGTTATTCCTGATTTCCTATCCAATATTTACCCTTCGACTGACATCACTGAAAAAAAACCCAGATTATCTGGTCACTTGCTGTGCATAAATAAGCAACTGTATTGTCTACATTACAACATTTTAAAGCATTTTATCAGCGGCAGTGTTCGCTGACCTCAACAACAGTGCATGCTCACAAATCAGGAAACATACATAGGCACAGTTCCACCTAATAAGTCATGACATACAATTTGGTGTCAGCCAACGCAACCTTTATCAGCAGTAAATTGCTTTGGGACTAAACTAAATTTATGAATGGCACTATATAGATGTAAATCCTCTTTGTTACCTTTCTCGCTGTTTTTATCCTTGTGTCTTGTGTTAAGAATCTTCACCTGGTCTTCCCCAGTGAGTCACGAGCTAACACATTGTTTCTAACTGGGCCAGCTGAGGCATTGTCCATGGCTCGTTTACTTTGCCCATGAGAGAAATACGCAAACCATCTGCCCAACAAATATGAGGAAAATTGAGAATATGCAGCAAAAAAAAAAATCCACAGAGAAACTCAGGAAGGATATTGAATAAATTTGAGATTGGATGGTTAAATTGCTGACCATTTCATTATTATGCTGTGGTATATTCTTGTGCTAACTGTGATGTGATAATTATCATAAGCACAAGTGCTGTACCCGGAAATGCTTTGGGAGCGTGGTGTGGCTG
This sequence comes from Chiloscyllium plagiosum, assembly GCF_037043375.1. NCBI lineage: Eukaryota > Metazoa > Chordata > Chondrichthyes > Orectolobiformes > Hemiscylliidae > Chiloscyllium > Chiloscyllium plagiosum. Next base: position 10,358,558 of record NW_028270167.1, read on the forward strand.
TATGCTCATTTTTTAGTGACTAATCTATACTATTTCAACATCCTGGGCAAGCGTCCGTGACCAATCACTGATGTTTCCAAACCGGGCTTACTTTGTAACAAACAGTCTGGTGACATTTAGAAAGGCAGTGTCACATAGCAAAGTGCCCATTCAGAGAGGTTTGCCCAGTTCAATGTGCAGAATGACCTTACGAGGGGTCTGAGAAGCCTCAACTGTTGTATTCATCTAACTTTCACAATGTACGCTGTGGCAGTCAAGGGAGTGGGACAACTAAACAGGAACACGGATTGTGTTCCCCATTCAGCTCAGGGATTATCATGTTGCATTTCTAGTGCAACAGCTCATGTCATACTAGGCTATGCACAAAGTGCTAGAAAATGAGATTAGATAGTCAGGCGATTTTGCTTGGCACAGGCATGATGGGCTGAACAGCCTTTTTCTGTGTACTAAGCTTCTATGACTCTACGACCCATTCAAAGAATTGAACCACCTACTCAGCATGAAGTCTTAATTACCTTGGTATAATCTGTTAACAGTGTACTGAGTGCAACAAAATCAGCAGGGTGGACCTCATAGAATATGAGGTAAAAACAATAACTGCAGATGCTGGAAACCAGATTCTGGATCAGTGGTGTTGGAAGAGCACAGCAATTCAGGCAGCATCCAACGAGCAGCTGAGTTCCCTCATTGGGGCTGTTAATCTGGTCCAATCAGACAGTCCTGGCTGACAGACAAGAACATAAATGCGAGAGGTTCTCGTCACTCTGAGAGCTGGCTCTGAGGGAGCTGGATCAGTGTCAAGGATTCTCCACATGTAAGTAAAGAGGGACTTGGTGATGGGATACCAGCCTCTGTGGAGTTATTTCAAACAACAGCAATATACTGTCTTCAAGTGTTGCAAATGTGTCAAAATCTTTATGGCAGAATAGCTAAATATCCACTTTCTACAGCGCTGGCCAGTGACTGTACAATCATTAATGGAGGTACCTTAACATTGCATTGGGCCCTGTGCTCCTTTAAGATTGCCTCTTTAACTGAAATAACTGCACAGAGGTCGGTGTCCCATAACCAAGGCACCTTTTATTTATAGGTGTAAAATACACTAGCTATGGCCAGACAGCTCAAAGCCAGTCCCTTGATTGAAGAGACCTTCTGAAATCCCTGGTTATATCTGTCAGCCAGGACTCCCTGACTGGCCCAGGTTAACAGCGTCAGTCAAGCAACTCATGGTCAATAAGATCCACCTGGTTCCAGTCACTTCATTAAACAATTTCATTAACCAAATTACAGTTTCTTGTTTCACACCTCCAGCATCCACAGTACCTTTTTTACAGTCAGTTCTGCTATAGTGCAGTTGTTCCATTCCGTGCAATCCCGTGTTAGAAGAAAATCATGTAACAGCAGCACCATTTAAGCTAATGGGGCTGGAATCACATTATAACCATTACGCAGTTTAAAATATCGCGCTTTAGAAACAGTGTCCTCAATTTGTCGATTGTGTTATAGCGAATGTGTGTTAACGAAACGCGTGTTATAACGCGTGTTATTTTGTTTATTATATCGCCGCTGCCTTATTGTTGGAGCTGCCATGTTACCTTCGGGATGTCAAATTCCAATTGGAAATTAACTACTTCATCTTCCCGATGAAGAGCTTATGCTCGAAACATCAACTCTCCTGCTCCTCGGATGCTATCTGACCTGCTGTGCTTTTTTAGCACCATACCTTTTGACTCTGACCCTCCAGCATCTGCAGTCCTCACTTTCCTCTAAAAAAGCAAAATTGGACAGATGCTGGAGATCTGAAATAAAAACAGAAAGTGCTGGAAGAACTCAGCAGCCCCGGCAGCATCCGTGGAGAGAGAAAGAGAGTTAGAATTTCAAAAGCAATATGACATTCAGTGGGAGATGCTGAATGCTGCCTCTAACCGTGACACATCAGGAGAGACCTTTGTGTAGCTTTATGTGGGTCATGACTCATGTGGGGGCCTCAGTTATTCACTGCTGATATCAATCTGGATGTGGCTGGGTTGAGGGTAGTTATTCCTCAGCCAAGAGGGGAGAATAGTTGATTCATCTCCAGCTCTGTGTTGCCGTCTGTTTGAATATCGAAGTATAACCCCATCACTGGCACAGGAAGCCACTTCACACCAGTTCTGATGAAGACTCACCGGACTCAAAACGTTAACTCTGCTTTCTCTCCCTGGATGCTGCCAGACCTGCTGAGTTTCTCAGGCAATTGCAGTTTCTTGTTTCACACTTCCAGCATCCACAGTACCTTTTTTACAGCTATAGTGCAGTAATTCCGTTCCTGTGCAATCCGTGTTATAAGAAAATTGTGTAATAGCGGTACCATTTACACTAATGAGGCTGTAATCGCAATTATAACTATTACACACTTTAAAAGATCGCGCTTTAGAAACAGTGTCCCCACATCGTCAATTGTGTCATAACGAATATGTGTTAACAAAAACACGTGTTATAACAGAGCGACCTATATTTTGTTTATTATATTGTCACTGCCTTATTGTTGGAGTTGCCATGTTACCTCCAGGTTGTCAAATTCCAAAGGAGGTTTTGTCACGTGGCCACCCAAATCCTACCCGCAGTCTTCCCTTCTGTCCTCAATCCAGCCTCTGCTCAAACTGCTAATGGAGCCAAAAGGCTCCTCAGTGAAGAAGCTTAATTATCAGTCAAACTCATTAAAAAAAAATTGCCTACAGATGTGGGTATCACTGGCTGGGCCAGCATTTGTTGCCCATCCCTAATTGCCTGGAGTGCAGTTAAGAGCAAGCACAATACTTGGGTCTGAAGTCACATGTAGGCCAGACCAGGTAAGGATGGCAGATTTCCTTCCCTCAAGGACATTAGTGAATGAGATGGGTTTTTCCAGATAATCAATTCACAGTCATCATTAGATTCTTACTTCCAAAGTATTATTGAGTTCAAAGTCCACCATCGCCCACAGTGGGATTTGAACCCAGGTCATTACCTGAATTAACAGTCCAGTGATAATGCCACTTGGCCACCACCTTCCACAGTTTCTTCAGAGCTCCCTTGTATCACCAGTATTACCAAATACATCAGTGAAAGGCTTCAGAGAAAAGAACACCCATTTCTGTTCTTTCAATGCCCCAAAGATTTTTTTCACCAGAAGTGCTCACTATTGAATCCTGGAAAATAATTATCAAGTCCTGAAGGATTCACAAGCCCCAGTTGTATCCCTTTGATAAGGATTCGGCTTTGTAGAAAATTGCAGGCCCAAATCCAGGCACCATTTTGCCAGAGCGGTGAGGAGACAAGGAGAGGTGAAGTGAGGGCTGCTGGAAAGGGTAAGTTTTCCCGCATTAAAAGGGACTTACCTTGGGAGACGTGCCTCCATTTGCCGAGAGGTGCGAGGGAGGAGCGAAGGACTTCTGGGAGGTCATATATTTGTGCGGTTGCGTTACCCGAAAAACTACTCGGGTAGTGTCTCCCACCCATCCTCCTCCTCTCACCAAAAAAAGACCTGTGCACCAGATTGGTAAGGTAACGAGTTTTTGTTTTATTCCTTATTTTTTCAACAGTCGCTTTGGGAATTTAAAATAGTGGGAATGGAGGTTAGGGCAGTTGAATGTTGCTCCTGCAGAATGTGGGAGGTAAGGGTCACCACTAGTGTCCCTGCTGACTACATCTGTGGGAAGTGCACCCAACTCCAGCTCCTCGAAAATCGCATTAGGGAACTGGAGCTGGAGCTGGATGAACTTTGGATCATTCGGGAGGCAGAGGGGGTTATTGAGAGGAGTTACAGGGAGGTAGTCACACCTAAGGTACAAGAAAAAGACAAATGGGTTACAGTCAGGGGACAGAAAGGGAACCGGCAGGCAGTGCAGGGATCCCCTGTGGCTGTTCCCCTCATCACCGTTTTGGTTACTGTTGGGGGGGGGGGGGTGGGGGGTGGTGGCGACTTACCAGGGGAAAGCAGTGGGGTACAGGGCTCTGGCACAGAGTCTGCCCCTGCTGCTCAGAAGGGAAAGGGGAAGAGGAGCAGAGCAGTAGTCATTGGGGACTCCATAGTTAGGGGGACAGATAGGAGGTTCTGTCGGGATGAAGGAGACTCACGGTTGGTGTGTTGCCTCCCAGGTGCCAGGGTTCGTGATGTCTCTGATCGTGTTTTTGGGATCCTTAAGGGGGAGGGGGAGCAGCCCCAAGTCATGGTCCACATAGGCACCAACGACATAGGTAGGAAGAGAGATGGGGATTTAAGGCAGAAATTCAGGGAGCTAGGATGGAAGCTTAGAGCTCGGACGAATAGAGTTATTGTCTCTGGTTGCCCGTGCCACGTGCTAGTGAGGCAAGGAATAGGGAGAGAGAAGAGTTGAACACGTGGCTACAGGGATGGTGCAGGAGGGAGGGTTTTGGATTCTTGGATAATTGGGGCTCTTTCACGGGTATGTGGGACCTCTACATGCAGAATTGTCTTCATCTGAACCAGAGGGGTACCAATATCCTGAGGGGGGATATTCGCTAAGGCTATTGGGGTGGGTTTAAACTAATCCAGCAGGGGGATGGGAACCAAATTGTAGTTCAAGTATAGAAAAGGTTGAGAGTAGGGAGGTCCAAAATCAAGTTTCAGGCACGCAAGATGGCACCGGCAAGCAAGAAGTTGGTTTGATGTGTGTCTACTTCATCACCAGGAGCATCCGGAATAAGTGAACTTGCAGCAAGGGTTGGTACCTGGGACTTCGATGTTGTGGCCATTTCAGAGACATGGATAGAGCAGGGACAGGAATGGTTGTTGCAGATTCCAGGATGTAGATGTTTCAGTAAGAATAGAGAAGATGGTAAAAGAGGGGGAGGTGTGGCATTGTTGGTCAAGGACAGGATTACAGTTGCAGAAAGGATGTTTGGAGACTCGTCAACTGAGGTAGCATGGACTGAGGTAAGAAACAGGAAAGGAGAGGTCACCCTGTTGGGAGTTTTCTATAGGCCTCCAAATAGTTCCAGAGATGTAGAGGAAAGAATAGCAAAGATGATTCTCAATAGAAGTGAGAGAGAGAGGGTAGTTCTCATGGGGGACTTCAACTTTCCAAATATTGACTGGGAACACTATAGTACGAGTACTATAGATGGGTCAGTTTTTGTCCAGTGTGTGCAGGAGGGCTTCCTGACACAGTATGTACACAGGCCAACAAGGGGCGAAGCCACATTAGGTTTGGTACTGGGTAATGAGCCAGGCCAGGTGTTAGACTTGGACGTAGGTGAGCACTTTGGTGATAGCAATCACAATTCTGTTATGTTTACTTTAGTGATAGAAAGGATTAGGTGTATACCACTGGGCAAGAGTTACAGCTGGGGGAAAGGCAATTACAATGCAATTAGGCAAGATTTAGAAAGCATAGGGTGGAGAAGGAAACTGCAGGGGATAGGCACATTAGAAATGTGGAGCTTATTCAAGGAAAGGCTACTGTGTGTCCTAGATAAGTATGTACCTGTCAGGCAGGGAGGAAGCTGTAGAGCGCGGGAGCTATGGTTTACGAAGGAAGTGGAATCTCTGGTTAAGGGGAAGAAGAAGGCTAATGTTAGAATGAGATGTGAAGGCTCAGTTAGGGTGCTTGAGGATTACAAGGTAGCCAGGAAAGACTTAAAGAGAGAGCTCAGAAGAGTCAGGAGGTGACAGATGTTGTTGGCGGATAGGATCAGGGTAAACCCTAAGGCTTTCTATAGGTATTTAAGGAATAAAAGAATGACAGGAGTAAGATTAGGGCCAATCAAGGATAGTATTGAGAAGTTTTTTGTGGAGTCAGAGGAGATAGGAGAAGCACTAAATGAATATTTTTCAATAGTTATTCACTCTAGAAAACGACAATGTTGTCGAGGAGATTACTGAGATACAGGCTACTAGACTAGGTGTGATTGAGGTTCACGAGGACGAGGTATTAGAAATCCTGCAGAGTGTGAAAATAGATAAGTCCCCTGGGCCGGATGGGATTTATCCTAGGATCCTCTGGGTAGCCAGGGAGGAGATTGCCGAGCCTTTGGCATTGATCTTTAAATCGTCATTGTCTACAGGAATAGTGCCAGAAGATTGGAGGATAGCAAATGTGGTTCCCCTGTTCAAGAAGGGGAGTAGAGACAACCCTGGTAATTATAGACCAGTGAGCCTTACTTCAGTTGTTGGTAAAGTGTTGGAAAAGGTTATAAGCGATAGGATTTATAATCATCTAGAAAATAATAATTTGATTGGGGTAGTCAGCACGGTTTTGTGAAGGGTAGATCGTGCCTCACAAACCTTATTGAGTTCTTTGAGAAGGTGACCAAACAGGTAGCTGAGAATAAACCGGTTGATATGGTGTATTTGGATTTCAGCAAGGCGTTCGATAAGGTTCCCCACAGTAGGCTATTGTACAAAATGTGGAGGAATGGGATTGTGGGAGATATAGCAGTTTGAGCAATAATTGGCTTGCTGAAAGAAGACAGAGGGTGGTGGTTGATAGGAAATGTTCATCCTGGAGTCCATTTACCAGTGGTGTACCGCAAGGGTCGGTGTTGGGTCCACTGCTGTTCGTCATTTTTATAAACGACCTGGATGAAGGTGTAGAAAGGTGGATTAGTAAATTTGCAGACGACACTAAGGTCGGTGGAGTTGTGGATAGTGACGAAGGATATTGTAGGTTACAGAGACATAGATAACTGCAGAGCTGGGCTGAGAGGTGGCAAATGAAGTTTAATGTGGACAAGTGTGAGGTGATTCACTTTGGTCAGAGTAACCGGAATGCAAAGTACTGGGCTAATGGTAAGATTCTTGGTAGTGTAGATGAGCAGAGAGATCTCGGTGCCCAGGTACACAGATCCTTGAAAGTTACCACCCAGGTTGACAGGGTTGTTAAGAGGGCATACAGTGTTTTAGCTTTTATTAATAGAGGGATCAAGTTCCGGAACCACGAGGTTATGCTACAGCTGTACAAAACTCTAGTGCGGCTGCACTTGGAGTATTGTGTATAGTTCTGGTCACTGCATTATAAGAAGGATGTGGAAGCTTTGGAAAGGGTGCAGAGGAGATTTACGAGGATGTTGTCTGGTATGGAGGGAAGGTCTTACGAGGAAAGGCTGAGGGACTTGAGGCTGTTTTCGTTAGAGAGAAGAAGGTTGAGATGTGACTTAATAGAGACATATAAGATAATCAGAGGGTTAGATAGAGTGGACAGGGAGAGCCTTTTTCCAAGTATGGTGATGGCGAGCACGAGGGGACATAGCTTTAAATTGAGGGGTGATAGATATAGGACAGATGCCAGAGGTAGTTTCTTTACTCAGCAAGCAGTATGGGTATGGAATGCTTTGCCTGCAATGGTAGTAGATTCACCAACTTTAAGTACATTTAAATCGTCATTGGACAAGCATATGGACGTTCATGGAATAGTGTAGGTTAGATAGGCTTCAGATTGGTATGACAGGTCGGCGCAACATCGAGGGCCGAAGGGTCTGTACTGCGCTGTAATGTTCTATGTTCTATGTTCTATAAATCCATCACCCATCCTTCCTTAGGACAGAGTAACATCGAAGGACATTCTTCATACGATCGTTATGCAACTCACAAGTTTCAAGTGAACCAAGGTCTTCAGTCAGGAGCTAGGCAGTCAGTGAAGCAACAATCACATCAAGTGTTGCAAATTGCAGTGGACCCTGTTGTGAAAGAATGGTTGGTATCTGGGCATTTGACAACTTAGGTCAATCTATCAAATTTGCATTTGCGTTTAAAATTCTATCATGATCGGGGCCAAGTGAAGGGGAGGGGGGTGGGTTGGATGGTGGAAGGGGAGGGGAGAGGTAGGTTTCTATTGTAATACAGTGTCCCTAAAATTACAAGTATTGTGTCCAATGTTATTGTCGATTTTCCAAGGCAGTTTTGACAACACGCCTGCAAATAACAGTATCAGATCCCTATGGTTTTAAACAGCCGCTTTGATGAACAGATTACATCTCCATGACAACACACGGCTTAGATATTGAAATGAATTTGAAGCAGAGCTTTTGATAAGTAGTAATTTGTAGACCTCCTGTCTCCTCGTCAGTCGAGTGGAAGGCCAAGCTTGCAGACTCAACTCTGGGTTTTTTTTTGTTCATTTCTGCTGTGGTCTTTTTGTGAACCTGTAACCAAAATTGGTGGAATGATAGGCATATAACTGACAGCTCTCCTCGTCATTCCCCCCTATCAGACTAATCAGCAAGGTGTGGCACTGATCCTTTTGATTAAAGTCGATGCACCCCTTGGAAGTATCGTGAACCATGTGGGGGAGAGTGCAGAACTTCAAAAGGACACAGACATATGGGGAGTGGGGAGACAAGTGGCAGAGGAAGTTTAATGCAGAGAAGTGTGAATTATTTCATTGGAAGGATACAGAAAGGCAATATTAAATAAAGATAGAATTCTGAAGGAAGTGCATGAGCAGAGAGACCTGTGTGTATATGTGCTTAAGACTTTGAAGGTGACAGGACAGGCTGAGTGAGCTGTTAATAAAGCATACTGCATCCTGGCCTTTATCAATAGGGACTTAGAGTACAGAAGCAAGGAGGTTCTGTTAAACCTATTCCTGATGAAGGGCTTATGCCCGAAATGTCGACTCTCCTGCTCCTCAGATGTTGCCTGACCTGCTGTGCTTTTCCAGGACCACACTTTTCGACTATGACTCTCCAGCATCTGTAGTCCTCACTTTCTCCATTTCAAGCACTGGTCTGGTCTCCTCTGGTCACACTCTAAAAGGATGTGAAGGCATTAGAGAGGATACAGAAAAGATTCAAGAGAACAGTTCCAGAAATGAAGACCTTCAGTTACCTGGAAGGATTGAACTGTCATACTTAGACAGGAGGAGATTTGATCGAGGTTGCTCCAAGCTTACACCACAACAGTCCTGTTTGCACTATGTCTTTATTGCCCTCGCTGTCAGATGGCTGCCTAGTGTTGTGGCGGATGTTATATCTAGTAACCAGGAAGCACATTACTAGAATAATTCTAAACGCAATAATGCTTATTCTGAAGAACAGATACATTGAACTCTAATTAACTTTGTTTCTGTCACCACAGATGCTGTTGGACTTGCTGAGTTTCTCCATCATTCTCTGTGTTTGTTGCAGTGCATTAGTACAAGTTCCAATCAAACGTTCCCCTTGTCTTAAACTAAAGCAAATTTGTCTGCACAGTCATTTCCACCAAGTTGCCCATGCTGCAAACTGTTCCCACACATTAGATTCCTTACAGTGTGGAAACAGGCCCTTTGGCCCAACCAGTCCACACGGGCCCTCTGAAGAGTAACCCACCCAGAACCATTTGCCTCCTAACACTATGGGCAATTTAGCATGACCAATTCACCTGACCTGCACATCTTTGGATTGTGGGAAGAAACCCACACAGGCACGGGGAGAATGTGAAAACCCACACAGACAGTCACCCGAGGCTGGAATTGAACCTGGGACCCTGGTGCTATGAGGCAGCAGTGCTATCCACTGAACCATCCTGTTTGTTTTCAAGGTAGCCCCACTTTTGTCAGTCTCTACATACATGACATGCATGTGGGTTGACAGTGTTTCGGATGGTGGAATGAATGACATCTTCCTTGCTATTCTGCTAGTTTACACTGTTGTCTTCGATGATTCTTTCCTCTAATTGCATGAGTTGTCCCCAGCACATTTTGCTCTTGGACTTTGGCATCAAGTTTCCTTTGTCATCCTGAAGGCAGCCCTTTTGGTCACCCTCTATTTGATTGGTGTCCAGCAGTCAATGTGACCTGTGAAACACTGTAGATTTCCTCTGGCATGTTTAGCGTTATGAGTTCAAGCATTCAACCAGCTTTAACTGAGACAAGTGGCTTCACCTTGGTGTCCAATATCTGGAATTCCAGATCTTCAGTACTGTCATTGCATTGGGCTCTCAGACTAATTTGTCCTTTCAGTGTGAGCTTCATTCTTTCACTGAGCTTCAACTTAACTTACAAAGGTTTAATTTTTGTGTTGCCAGCTGATATAACCATACAGAGGTCTGTGATGCTCATAATGTGACAAGGCGCACCAGTGTCTACCTGGCACTTGATGTTTGTTCAATGGTCTTGTTTTGCTGTTTTCATTGCAGTTGTTACAAAGCATTCTTAAACTTTGGGCTTGACAATGCCAACCTGCTCTAAGGTGTGGATTGATTCACCTGAATCTTCAACCAGCATCTCTCCAGCAACCAAACTTGATTTGTCAGAATTGACATCTAACAGTTGCCTCTATAAGTTTTTGGAGGCCTACTTAGAAGCAAAACACTTCAGATGCAGGAAATGTAATCTTAGCAGGTCTGGCAGCATCTGTGGAGAGAGAGAGAGAAACAGAGTTAACATTTTGGGTCCAGTGTGACCCTTCTGCAGAAGGTGCACGTATGGTCACTCAATCCATGTACAACACATTTCCAAAGTGCAAACCCATCGCAGCTGCAAACGCAGGAAGCCTATGAGTCAGATCCTGATTTAATTGAATCCCGTCTTATGACCATTAAGTGTATCTCATCAGTAACCGTGAAACATTGAACTATTGACTGACAAAATCCTACTGATGGCAACAGAGATCGAAGACTCTCGTCAGCTTGGAGACCACAATAACTTACGAGTTGTACAGATAGAAGGGAAGCTAGGGATTTTCAAGTTTAAACAAACGTTTCTGGATTCCTAATGAAAAAACCTTTGAAAAGGTTATCTTACCAATGGCAGTGGGTTTCTAAGTTTGATTTAAAGACACCGCATGATCATAAAAGGTGAATTGGAACCCTGTTCATTCATTACTAATACACAACATTATGGGTGACACAGTGGTTAGCACTGCTGCCTCACAGCGCCAGAGACCCGGGTTCAATTCCCACCTCAGGCAACTGTCTGTGTGGAGTTTGCACATTCTCCCTGTGTCTGCATGGGTTTCCTCCCACAGTCCAAAAATGTGCAGGTCAGGTGAATTGGCCATGCTAAATTGCCCATAGTGTTAGGTGAAGGGGTAAATATAGGGGAATGGGTCTGGGTGGGTTGCTGTTCGGAGGGATGGTGTGGACTTGGTGGGCTGAAAGGCCTGTTTCCACACTGTAAGTAATCTAGATTACAATGTGTTGAAAACGATGGTGCTGTTTCCTCAACCAATGCAAAAGACACAAAACCAACGACTTATTTATGAAGACAGCGGGTCTTTAATTCACCAGCTGAGAGCTACTGACTCAAGTTTAATGGCGTTGAAACTCTTGTAAAGCAAACCCAGTACAGAGGCGATTCTTTCCCGGTCAGCTTCCCACTCTTTGCAACTTGAGGTTATTGAAAACTTTGCTTTGAGAGCAGAGTTGCCTCTGCTTTGCATGTACTCAACAAGTCACCACAAATGCAGCCAGCCAATCGCTAAAGAATACTCAGTCTGAAACCTCTGAGTGTCCCATCTCCAAGTTTGCAGACAAGATAATGCTGGGTGGGAGGGTGAATGCTGAGGAGAATGCAGAGATGCTTCACTGTGATTTGGACACATTGAGTGAGTGGGCAAATGCACAGCAGATGAAGCATAATATGTATAAATGTGAAGTTATCCACTTTGGCAGCAAAAAAAACTCAGGATAGATTATTATCTGAATGGGGATACATTGAGGAAGTGGGAGATGCAATGAAACTTGGATGACCTTGTACACCAATCGCTGAAAGTAAGAATGCAGTTGCAACAGGCTATGAAGAAGGTAATTGATATGTTGATGTTCATTGCAAAAGGATTTGAATATAAAGCAGGGAAACCTTACTGCAATTAATTGCACAGGGCCCCTGTGAGACCACACCTGGAGTATGGTTTGCTGTCCTTACCTGAGGAAAGATGTTCCGGCGATGGAAGGAGTGGAACAAAGGTTTACAAAACTGATTCCTGGTTTAGCAGGACTGATGTATGCAGAGGGATTGGATCAATTAGGACTATATTCACTGGGGTTTGGGGGAAGGAGAGGGGATCTCACAAAAACGTACAAAATTCTAACTGAACTTAACAAGACAAACACAGGAAAGATGTTCCCAATGACTGAGGCGTCCAGAACCAGAGGTCACAAATTCAGGACACACAGGGTGGGCCAGTTAGAACTGAGATGAGGAGAAATGTCTTCACCCAGAGAGTAGCAAGCCTGTGGAATTCTCTGCCACAGAAAATGGTTGAAGCCAAAGCTTTGAATGTTTTCAAAAAGGCGTTAGGTATAGTTCTTAGGGCTAAAGGATCAAAGGATACAGGGAGAAGCAGGAACTGTGTGTTGATCAGGCATGATCACATTAGAACAAAAGAAACAGGAGCAGGAGTAGGCCGTCTGGTCCTTGGAGCCTGCTCCGCCATTCAATAAGATCATGGCTGATCTTTTCACAGACTCAGCTCCACTTACCCGCACTCTCACCATAACCCTTAATTACTTTACTGATCAAACATCTACTTATCTTTGCCGTAAAAAGATTCAATGAGGTAGCCTCAACCGTTTCACTGGGCAGGGAATTCTACAGATCCACAACCCTTTGGGTGAAGAAATTCCTCCTCAACTAAGGAGTTGTGAATCTGTGGAATTCCCTGCCCAGTGAAGCAGTGATATTGTGTAGCAGAACAGGCTGGAAGGACTAAATAGCCTACTCCTGCTCCCATTTCCTAAATTTCTACAAACAATGGAGGCTCACCTGAGGCAGTGCAATCAGTGGGTTGTGGGAGATCCTAGCCTAAAGGTTAGATGTGCAAATCTCCTGTAAATTACTTCTGACAACATTGACCCATTTGTGCCAGGGCTGCTGCCAGGTGCAGCAATTGCTCTTGGTTCGCACTGACCAGACTGTTTCTGCCCACAGGCTCCCAGTGAATATGAGGCATCTCCAGATACCCTGTATTACCGGATCCCCAACCTGAACTATCAGCAGCAGTACCTGCTGTGGGTCGCAGCAGTCACATCGGCAGGCCGAGGAAACGTGAGCAACAAAGTCACCGGTGAGCCAGCAGCAAACGGTAGGTCAGTCTTCATCACATTTCCTGTTAGCTTTGCACTTTTGTCCCCTATTGTTTTCCTTCCCTGTCTTTCAGATACCTGCATCCTACATTTTTGATAAACAGCATTAGAGCCAATCGCAGAACGGTTGGGGTAGTGTTGCTTGAGGGGAGAAATAACTTCGGGTTGAAGATCCCAAAGTTCTCCATCGCTGAGGTTTTGCACTTCTCCCATCTGGGTCTGTTTTAATCTCGTTGACTGAGGCTGCTCATTGGTGCTGAGGCAACCCTTGCTATGTTATTGCAGCATCTTAAAGGGCTTGTGGGCCATGCACCACTTTTAACGTTCGTCCCCAACAGTGTGCACTGCTTGCGAGATGACATGCTGCAAATGATCAAGGCTCCTTCAATAGTGCTTTCCAAACCTAACAACCTCTACCAACCAGAAGGATGAGGGCAGCAGATATATAGAAACGCCTCACTGCAAGTTTACCTCCAAACCACTGAGTATCCTAACTGAAATATATCGCTGTTCCTCTAGTGCATCTGGTTAAAATTCTGGGACTCCCTTTCTGATGGTACTCTGGGTGTCCCTACATCACATGGACTGCAGTGGTTCAAAACAGGAAGATCAGCACCGTCTCCTCAAAGGATTTGGGATGGGCAATAAATGCGGATTTTATAACTTAACAGGAAGGATGTGGAAGCACCAGAGGCAGTATAGAGGAGGTTCACCAGGATGTTGCCTGGGATGGAGAAATTGAGTGATATGCAGAGACTAGATAGGTTTGGGTTGTTTTCTTAAGAGCAGAGAAGGTTGACGGGGTCATGATTGAGTGTACAAGACTATGAGAGGTATGGACAGAATGGGTAGAGAGCAGCTGTTCCTCTGGGTTGAGAGGTCAGTCACGAGCGGGCATAGTTTTAGGGCGAGGGGTAGGGGATCTAGAGGGGATTTGGGAATCAGTGGGTGGTGGGAATCTGGAATGTGCAGCGTGGGAAGGTGATGGAGGCTGGAAACCTTACAACTTTTAAAAAATATTTGGTTGAGTACCTCAAATGTCATTATATTCAAGGGTTTGGAACAAGTGCAGGAAATTGGGGTGAGCACATTGTAACTGGTAGTTATGTCAGTACAGACTTGATGGGCCAAAGGGCCTTTTCTGTGCTGTATGGATCTATGAACCGAAGAACAATTTTAAAAGAAAAAATCATTTGACTACCAGAGCGACAGAAGGTGAGCAAGATGGACACTGGTCTTTTATCTACTTTCCTATGCATGGCCTGGCAGTTTGTTCCTTGTTGACAAGATGGAAAAGGCAAGGTCTGGGATTTGGAAGAGGGGCTGGGAATGCAGGGGCTGGGGTTGGAGACAGGAGGATGAAGGCATAGCATTTCTCAAATTAAATTGTGACCTTATGCCCCCTTGTTCAAATCTGCAAACAGCTGTATTAATGCATGGTGGCATTCTTCAGATCAGACTGTCAATACTTTGTCAGTCACTAGGGGAAAGTGGGACTAGTGAAGGTAGTAATATCGTTTTGGTGGTACAGACCTGAAAGTCTGAAGGGCCTCCTCTGTGCTTTAAGATTCTATGGTTCTGTAATTCTAATCCGATGTTAGTTTTCTTTTAAAACAGAAACATCTGAAACCCCTTCTGCAGAAGGGCCTGCCTCACTAATGTTAACTCGATTGTTTCATCTACAGTATATTGCTTTTTAACCTCGCTCTGGAGAAGCAGTGAGAAGTTGAATACTGAAAAAGCTGTGTTCTTTTTCCTGTCCATATCCACATGTCTCACTCTAACCTTATGCATTTTGTTAATAAGGCTGTCTTAGAGTTACAGAGATGTAGAACATAGAACATAGAACATAGAAGAATACAGCGCAGTACAGGCCTTTTGGCCCTCGATGTTGCGCCGATCCAAGCCCACCTAACCTACACTCGCCCACTATCCTCCATATGCCTATCCAATGCCCGTTTAAATGCCCATAAAGAGGGAGAGTCCACCACTGCTACTGGCAGGGCATTCCATGAACTCACGATTCGCTGAGTAAAAAATCTACCCCTAACATCTGTCCTATACCTACCATCCCTTAATTTAAAGCTATGCCCCCTCGTAATAGCTGACTCCATACGTGGAAAAAGGTTCTCATGGTCAACCTTATCTAAACCCTTAATCATCTTGTACACCTCTATCAAGTCACCCCTAAACCTTCTTTTCTCCAATGAAAACAGACCCAAGTGCCTCAGCCTTTCCTCATACGATCTTCCTACCATACCAGGCAACATCCTGATAAACCTCCTCTGCACCCAGTGCCTCCACATCCTTCCTATAGTATGGCGACCAAAACTGCACACAATACTCCAGATGCAGCCGCACCAGAGTCTTATACAACTGCAACATGACCTCAGGACTCCGGAACTCAATTCCTCTACCAATAAAAGCCAGTATGCCATATGCCTTCTTCACCGCACTATTTACCTGGGTGGCAATGTTCAGAGATCTGTGTACATGGACACCCAAGATCCCTCTGCTCATCCACACTACCAAGTATCCGACCATTAGCCCAGTACCCCATCTTTTTGTTACTCCTACCAAAGTGAATCACCTCACACTTACCTACATTGAACTTCATTTGCCACCTTTCTGCCCAGCTCTGCAGCTTATCTATATCCCGCTGTAACCTGACACATCCTTCCTCACTGTAACCTGACACATCCTTCCTCACTGTCAACAATTCCACCGACTTTCGTATCATCCGCAAACTTGCTCACCCAACCTTCTAAGTGGGCGGCACGGTGGCACAGTGGTTAGCACTGCTACCTCACAGCGCCAGAGACCCGGGTTCAATTCCCGCCTCAGGCGACTGACTGTGTGGAGTTTGCACGTTCTCACCGTGTCTGCGTGGGTTTCCTCCGGGTGCTCCGGTTTCCTCCCACAGTCCAAAGATGTGCAGGTCAGGTGAATTGGCCATGCTAAATTGCCCGTAGTGTTAGGTAAGGGGTAAATGTAGGGGTATGGGTGGGTTACACTTCGGCGGGTCGGTGTGGACTTGTTGGTCCGAAGGGCCTGTTTCCACACTGTAATGTAATCTAATCTAGCTCCTCCTCCAAGTCATTTATAAAAATGACAAACAGCAATGGTCCCAAAACAGATCCTTGCGGAACACCGCTAGTAACTGCACTCCAAGATGAACCTTTACCATCCACTACTACCCTCTGTCTTCTTCCAGCCAGCCAATTCCTAATCCAAACCTCCAACTCACCCTCAATGCCATACCTCCGTATTTTTTGCAGTAGCCTACCATGGGGAACCTTATCAAACGTCTTACTAAAATCCATATACACCACATCTACCGCTTTACCCTCGTCTACCTCCTTAGTCACCTTCTTAAAGAATTCAATAAGGTTTGTGAGGCACGACCTGCCCTTCACAAAACCATGCTGAATTTCCTTGATCACATTATACCTATCCAGATGTTCATAAATCCCATCCCTTACAATTCTCTCTAAGACTTTGTCCACAACAGAAGTGAGACTCACCGGCCTATAGTTACTAGGGTTATCCCTACTCCCGTTCTTGAACTAGGGAACCACATTTGCTATCCTCCAGTCTTCTGGCACTATTCCTGTAGACAACGAGGACATAAAAATCAAGGCCAATGGCTCTGCAATCTCCTCCCTTGCTTCCCAGAGAATCCTAGGATAAATGCCATCAGGCCCAGGGGACTTATCTATTTTCACCCTTTCCAGAATTTCCAACACCTCTTCCCTACATATCTCAAAGCCGTCCATTCTAATTAATTGTGACTCAGTATTCACATCGGCAACAATGTCCTTTTCCTGAGTGAATACTGACGAAAAGTATTCAGTGAGTGTCTCCCCAATCTCCTCAGCCTCCACACGCAACCTCCCACTACTATCCTTGACTGGACCTATTCCTCCCCTAGTCATTCTTTTATTCCTGACATACCTATAGAAAGCCTTTGGGTTTTCCCTAATCCTACCAACTAAGGACTTTTCATGTTCCCTCCTTGCTGCTCTTAGCTCTCTCTTCATGGGGAACCTTATCAAACGTCTTACTAAAATCCACATACACCACATCTACCGCTTTACCCTCATCTACCTCCTTAGTCACCTTCTTAAAGAATTCAATAAGGTTTGTGAGGCACGACCTGCCCTTCACAAAACCATGCTGACTATCCTTGATCACATTATTCCTATCCTGATGGCTACCTTATAACTTTCAATCGCCCCAATTGAACCTTCACGCCTCATCTTTACATAGGCTGCCCTCTTCCCTTTAACAAGGGATTCCAATTCCTTATTAAACCATGGCTCCCTCACACGACCCTTTCCTCCCTGCCTGACAGGTACATACTTATCAAGGACACTCAATAGTTGCTCCTTGAACAAGCTCCACATATCAATTGCGCCCTTCCCTTGAAGCCTACTTTTCCAAGCCATGCATCCTCAGTCGTGCCTCACCGCATCATAATTTCCCTGCCCCCAGCTATAACTCTTGCCCTGCAGTGCACACTTATCCCTCTCAATCACTAGAGTAAAAGTCACCGAATTGTGTACAGCATGGAAACAGACCCTTCCTTTCATCTTGTTTCTTTTCAAAATGCCATTCCCCATACAATGCTTATCTTTCAGTTGATTGTACGTAAAAATGCATGTTCATTTTGTTACACTTCACAACTTTGATTAATGCAGTAGGCCAAGCTGCCCTGTCTGGTCATACTATTTTTCCCCTTCATTTTTTTTTGTGGGATGTGGGTGTTGCAGAATCTGTGGCAGAATCCCTAATTGCTCTTGAACTGAAATACTTTCTGAATCATTTCAGAGAACAGTTCAGAGTCAACTACATTGCTGTGGGTCTGGAGTCACATGTAGGCCAGACCAGTATAAAGAGGGCAGGCTTTCTTCCCTGAAGGATATTAGTAAACTGGATGGGTTTTTATGACAATCATTGATATTTGTCACAATCACCTGATTAATCTATAAATGGAATTTAAGTTTCACAAGCTGCCGATGTGGGACTTGAACTTAAATTTGCCAAAGCAGTAGCCTAGGCGTCTGGACGAGCAGTCTATTGATCTTACTGGAACATGACCATCTCGTCCTGGAAGCAGGAATAAATTATTCCAGGTAACCATTGGAAAGTTTTAGCTGTCATTAAGAAGGTAGCATGCTCAATAATCAACTTCTATGCTTTGTTGAAGATTATAAGATGTAGCAGCAGAAACAGGTCATTCAGTCCATCGAATCTGCTCTGCTATGACTGATGTGACATCCCTCAATCCAACTTTCCTGTCTGTTTCTTACAGCTTTTGATTTTCTTATTGATGACAAATGGTAGATGATAATACAGAATGGACTGCCACGATGTCTCTTCTTTCTGGCTCTCAGACCTTGTGTGTTAACAAGAGAAATTGATGTGATAGCTCAATAGTTGTCCTTTTGGTAGCAAGAAAGTATTGATTCCCCTTTGAAGTCAACTTGTCCTTGGGGTGTGAGGCATGGGTAAAAAAAAAATCCTCATCCATAATTATTCACGAATAAGCTTGTGCTATTATCCAATGGGGTTAGTCCCTCGTGTTCTGCATCCATCATTGAAAATGCTGTTAATTGGCAAGACTCGGTCATTTGTACTGGGGAAGATGAATGAGGGCAGATCTGAGAATGACATTGTTTAAGGGTTAGATTAGCGTGCTGTACATTCCAGTTGTAACTTGAGTAAAATGATTATGCCATCAGAGGATATAGACACTAGCTGATATTGTGTTGAGGATGTCAATTCCTGGCCTTTCCCAAATCAGCAGATAGAGCAGTAATTGGGACTCAGCAATGGTGGGACCTACCCGAGGATGACAGAGACATAGCAATCAGCAAGGGTTACTGCTCCAATGAGCCCAGTCGCATGGTTATAGAAGTTGATTGATGGCAGAACGGGGTCTGTTGGAAACAAATGAACAATCTCTTGTCCCTCATTATCCACTAAACATATGCAGAGTCCAAGGTACTGACTGACGTATTGCCCCAGAGACACCAACAGTCTTCCAGTACCATGGAGACAGGAATAAATTATTCCAGGCAACTACTGGAAATGTTTAGGTGTTGTTAAGATGGCATTAAGCTCAACAATCAACTCTGATTTTTTTGCTGAAGATTGTAAGATGTAGCAGCAGAAACAGGCCATTCAGCCCATCGAATCTGCTCTGTCATGACTGATATGATATCCCTCAATCCAACTTTCCTGTCTGTTTCCTATAACCTTTGTTTTTCTTACTGATTAAGAAGTCTGCCCCAGTTTTGAATATACTTAAAGGCCCAGCATCAACATCCCCCTGTGGATGAAAATTCCTCAGATTCATTACCCTCTGAGTAAAGAAATTCCTGTCATCTTGGTTTTAAATGTGCAAGCCCACATTCTGAGATTATCCCCTCTGATCCACATTGACCTTAACACCCACAAGGCTCACAAATATAGGATAGGAAAGAAAATCTGCTGGCCTTACCCAGCTTATCGGACTCCACACCCACAGCAATGTGTTTGACATTCAACTGTCTTCTAAAGCAAACAATTCGGTTCAAGAGAAATTAAAGATGAGCAGCAAGTGATTGCTTACTTAGGTCTTTTTTTAATAATTCAATACATGTTGTCGTATATGTATTCTACACCAAACACTGTGTTGCACTATGTATTGTGCCTGATATGCTGTAAATTATTATATCAACTGTACCATACATTGTATACATTCCTGAATATTGTGCCTCTGGTATTGTGAGCTTTGTGCTGTATAGTATACTGTAGGTATGTTGCATGGATGAATAGCTAAAGAATCTATATTTTGTATTCCAGTCCCAGCAAAGATTATTACATTTGGAGGAACAGTAACCACTCCTTGGATGAGAGATGTTTTTCTGCCATGTAGGTCTGTGGGTGATCCAGGACTGACAATTAAATGGACAAAAGACAGGTAAACATGTGCTCTGGGCTGCAACAACCTTTTTATATCTGAATCCTTGGTTCCTAGCGGCCAGGCCTACCCTGCCGTTTTAAGAGCATTATCCCAGTGGTTACTCATCACTGGGAAACCCAATGTTTGGATATTTGGACAGTGGCCAACTGGGAGAGTTTTCAGGATCAATATTGAAGCGGAAATTCCTCTGGAGGCCTGTAATGTGAGCCAGCTCATTTTGTGAAGAGAGGTGGGCTGTCAAGCCTCTCAGTCTCTTCAAATTAGGCTATTTTGTTGACCAATCAGGCAAAGAGCATAGGTAGTTGCCATGGAGATGTTTGCTGTTTGGAGTTCTAATGATATTCAATGGGAGAAGAAAGATGATAAAGTGGAAGTGGACAGCAGTACAGTCTGACAAGTAATAACTCTCTAACCAAGCAAAATGTTATTACCTTGAAGTTTTTGTTTGTAATATTAACCCCCTGAATGCTTATGCTAGTCCTTGCTCCACTATATGAAAATAGGCAGCACCCATTTATTGTAAGTGGTGCAATTATAAGGAGTACAGTAGACATGTTAGTTTCTTGAACTGAGTGTTATTAACGCTGGGCTTTTGTACAAAATGCTGTGATAAAATTGTAATGCTTCAACATGATGGTGCAGTGCAACACAGCACCACGGGGCTTAGACCTACAACCACTCCAGCTTGCTGAGAGCCTGAACTCAACCAGGTCCTTGGGGCGAATACTGGAGAGTGGCCAAAGATGTGCTCCAAATGGAAAACCTTAATACAGAGACCAAGAGAGAAAGACAACAACAGCAGAGAGAAAAACATCACCTCTTTCACAGATAATAACATAAAACAAAGAACCACAGACAATGGAAATCTGAAAGAGAAATCAAAATCACTGACGGATTAATGTTCCTTTTTCAGAACTGAAAGAAGGGTCACTGGACCCAAAACATTAATTCTGTTTCTCTCTCCACAGATGCTGCCAGACCTGTTGAGTTTCCCCAGCAGTTTTTGCTTTTGTACCTATTTCAAGAATCTTGCTACACATTTCCAAAGTACCAACTTCAGAGTAACATTTGCAGAATCTCTTACAGATTGTGATTGGACGTATCATCTCAGGACATAGCAGGAGAGCCTAGTCACCTGCTCCACATACATTTCAGGCTTGATCTGACATTCCGAGTGGTTGAAGATTAATCTCCAGACCTCTCACTACTAAGACCAAACAGCAAGAAAAATTATCAGGGCATTAAAATAGAGAAAAAAAACCCTTTGTTTTTCTTTTCCCTTTTCGTTGAGTATCATTGCTTATTAGTTTTGAGATTATTGGGGATGGAGACCAAAAAAGCTGTTTAACTGAGAGTCAGTTATCACTCAGTTAAGTGACCAGGAGTTAACTCATTGATTGGGGAGGTGGGACAAAGATGGATTTGTTAAACAACCAATGGCAGGAGAGTGGTTGGAAGCAAGTTGTCATGTGATGAACCTCCAGGAATATGGCCAACTAGTATTGATAACCCTGAGTCGAAAAGGACTAAAATAGATTAAACAAAGGAATGATGAGTTGCATAACAAAACATAAATTGTACTCTGGAAAGGTTACTAAGGAGGTGTCACATCAGACATTTTAAAAATTACGATAAGAAAACTTAATTAGGAAGAATCAAATTAGAATGCTAATTCCCCCTTGTGTTGTTATTAACAATAAATTTGTGTTGTTTGCAGTGAAGACTCTGCCATCCCAGTGCAAGTTGATGGCCACAGAATGATCTTCAACAATGGGACATTGTTTCTTCGTTCAGTAAGAGCAGAGGATTCTGGGTATTATACTTGTACGGCAACAAACACCTGGAGTTTTGATACGATTGTAGTCAATCTTCTGGTGCAAGGTAGGAGTGTCTGTGTTTGCTTATTTCTCCCACAGTCTATAAATCGTCCCTTGACATCCGTTTGCCTAATTACTGGTGGTTGATTCTCAGGTAGTGATAGCCACACTCCCTGGAATTCCTTCGGTGAACTTCTCCGCTTATCCCACTCTCCCTTCATCATTCAAACCTTTCTCAAAACTGATCATTTTTGCCTCATGTCTCAGATCCCACCCCCCTCCTCCTAAACTCACCCTTCACTTCTTCCTCTTCACTAATCCTACTTATTTCTTTCTCTCTCATCTAGGACAATGTCTTCACTAAAGGCAGTGGATTATTGTTGTTTTCATTGAGGTTCATACCTCATCAGTAGAGAATCCATATTGCAGTTGCTACATGGGATTCTGAACAGATAAGATAGGGAGTAATTTTTTTCATGACCACAGATCATTGAGTGTAACAGGATGGATAGAGAGAGCAGAAAATAAAGCATACAGTATCTTAATGTTTATCAGTAGGAGCACAGAATACAAGAGCGAGAAGGTGATGTTGCACATCTATACGACACTTATTAGTCCTCACCTGGAGTATTATGTGCAGTGCTGGACGTCATAATATAGGACGGATGTAGATGCATTGTAGAAAGTGCAGAAGTGGTTTACAAGGATGCTGCCAGTTATGAAGATAGATTGAGGAAGTTGGGACTATTCACCATGGAGAGAAGAAGGAGATCGGATGGTGGTTTTCAAATTCATGACCGGGCTCAATATAGGTAGGGAGAAACCGTTCCTGATTGTAAAAGGAACAAGCATGAGAGGACATAGATTTAAAGTGATTTGCAAAAGAAGCAAGGATGATATGAAGAAAAATGTCTTCACTCAACAAGTATTTAGGAAATAGAATGCATTGCCTGGAAATGAGGTGGAGGCAGGTTCAATTCAGTCATTCAAGATGGACGTTGGATGATTATTTGGATAGAAATAGTGTGCAAGGGTATGTAGAAAAGCAGGAGGTTGGCAATCAGTCAACGATGCTCATTTAATGGCTGGTGGAGGCATGAAGGGCCAAGTGGCCTCCCTTTGTGCCAAAATATTGAGCGGAGAAGCAGAGGGCAAGAGGATAGGATCTGGAATGCATTGCTACTAGTGTGATGGAGACAGAATGCATCGCGGATTTCAAAATGGAATAAATTCATTATCTGAAAAGAAAATGTACAGCGCTGTGGGTAAAAAGGCAGGGCAGTGTGGGAATGGCTGAGTAGCCATTATAGAGAACCAGCACAGACAGGATGTACTGAATGGTCTCCTTAAATGCTGTATGTAATTCTATCATTCTCTTTATCCCGTGGAGTTTAGTTGATAATTAATGTGTGATTCAGAGTTACAATGCTTCAGGGGTCTGACTCTGCAAAATTCAATGAGTTTGTACAGTAATTTGGACTTCAGCACACTGTGACAACTTTGATATATCCCTTCATCTTTAACATTATAACACATCTCCCCCTTCCACCCAATGCCCTCCCCTTGCTACGTGGAAAGCATAGGTTACCTTTTGATAGTCCACACATGCCGCTGGGTGTCTTGTTCACAGTTTGAGATTTTGTGAACTTTACCTTTGTGGGAATTCTCAAAGACGAGGCTGATTCTGGCTTTATCAGATACCCCAGCACTTAAATTCCTCAGGAAGAACACCAGACTCTGATCAGGAGCACAAATGCAGGGTATTAGCTGTTTTTCATGCTCTCATGTCTGTCCCACCAGCATTTCCACTCGTCAGTATGTTATGTGCCTTTTTAAAATAATTCACTGTGGGTATCACTGAGTGGACTAGCATTTATTGCCCTTGAGAAGGCAGTGGTGAGCTGCCCTCTGGAACCACTGCATTCCATTTGGTGTATGCATACCAGTGGATACTACCAGATGCCCTGTAGATATTCACCAAAGATCCTAAGACAGCACCTTCCAAACCCATGACCATCTCCATCTTGAAGGACAAGGGCAGCAGATACATGGGAGCATCACCTCCCTCTATAAGTTCCCCTCCAATTCATAGACCATCCTGACTTGGACATTAGATTTTTAGATTACATTACAGTGTGGAAACAGGCCCTTCGGCCCAACAAGTCCACACCGACCCGCCGAAGCGCAACCCATCCATACCCCTGCATTTACCCCTTACCTAACACTACGGACAATTTAGCATGGCCAATTCACCTGACCTGCACATTTTTGGACTGTGGGAGGAGACCGGAGCACCCAGAGGAAACCCACGCAGACACGGGGAGAACATGCAAACTCCACACAGTCAGTCGCCTGAGGCGGGAATTGAACCCGGGTCTCTGGCGCTGTGAGGCAGCAGTGCTAACCACTGTGCCACCGTGCCGCCCACAGTGTTGCCTTCCGAATTGCTGGAACTCCCTCCCTATACAGCACATGGATTGCAGCGGTTTGAGAAAGCATTTTGGTAATACAAACATGGGCAGGACTTGTACAATTAATGGTAGGTCTCCAAGTAATGTTGTCGAGCAGAGAGACCAAGGGGTTCAGGTACATAATTCTTTGAAATTTGCTTCACAGATAGACAGGGAGGTTAAGAAGGTGTTTATCACACTTGCCTTCATTGCTCAGACCTTGGAGTACAGGAGTTGGGACGTCATTTTGAGGATGGTGAGGCCTCTTCTGGAGTACCGTGTGTGGTTCTGGTCATCTTGTTAAAGGAAGGATATTATTAAAGCGAAGAGGGTTGAGAGAAGGATCTTGCCAGGAATGTAGGGCTTGAGATATAAAAAGAGGGTGGATAGATTTAGACTTTTTTCACTGGAGTTTAGGAGGTTGAGGGGTGATCTAATAGAAGTTTATAAAATGAGGGGTACAGATCATAGCAAAGGTCTTTTCCCGAAGGGGACATAATTTTAAGGTGAGAAGAGAAAGATTTGAAAAGCATATGAGGGGGAAACTTTTTTTTCACATAAAGTGGTTAATGTGTGGAATGGATTGCCAGAGGAAGTGGAAGATGTAGGTACAGTTACAACATTCAAAAAACATTTGGCTAAGTACATGAACAAGAAATATTTAGAGGGATACGGGCCAAATGCAGGGAGGTGGGACGAGTTTAGTTTGGGAACATTGTTGGCATGAACTGGTTGGAGTGAAGGGCCTGTTTCCATGCTGTATGATTCTATAACTCTATGACTGTTCAAAGCAGCTCACTACCACCTTCTCAAGGACAACCAGGGATGGGCAATAAATGCTAGACAGCCAGTATTGCCCATATCCCATAAGAGAATAAAAATATACACCCACTATGCCGTTAGGAGAAGTTCTATGGCGATATATTACCAAGTCAGGATGGTGTGTGGATTGGAGGGGAACTTGCAGGTGGTGGTGTTCCCATTGTATCTGCTGCCCTTATCCTTCTAGATGGAAGCAGTCATGGGTTTGGAAGGTATTCTCAAAGGAGCCTTGGTGAATGTTGTTACACAGTCAAGTAGTTAGCGTTATAATGTATGTTCTATGTATCCTAAACTAGGTGTCGTAGAGTCCTCACTGATAAACCCAATAAGCAATACAAAATAAACTCACAGTCCAGAGTGTGGCAAAATTGCTTTATTTGAAATGAATTGAATAGATACATTTACAAAGAAGCATGAGGAAGAAAAGCAAAAGCTAATGCTGGCAGAGTTCAATGTTCAATAGACTCAGTTAGGACAAGGCCTACAGGCTGACTGACATTTGATCACAAAAGGAAGTCACTCTATCCATAATGTTTTGCACCAGTCAACAAAGATCTGTCTACACATCTGACCTTACAGGCAATGGTCTATTATTGCTAGGCTATTAATCTAGGGAATCGGTTTAGCTCAGTTGGCTGGATTGTTGGTTTACAGAGCAGTATGATGCCAACAGAGTGGGTTCAATTCCCATCACTGGTTTGAGGTTATCATGAAGGATTCTCCTTCTCAACGTCTGCCCTCGCCTGAGGTCTGGTGGCCCTCAGGTTAAATCACCACCAGTCGCTTCTCTCTAATGAGAGAGCAGCCCCTGTGGTCTGGTAATACTATGGTGACACAGCAATTAATCCAGAAGCTCAGCTAATGTTCTGGGGACCCAGATTCAAACTGTGCCACTACAGCTGAAGAAATTTGGGCTCAATTAAAAATATTGGAATTAAAAATCTAGTGTTGACCATCAAATCATTGCCAATTATCAGGAAGAACCTATCTGGATCACTAATGAGTTTCAGGGAAGGAAATTGGCCCACCACACCTGGTCTAGCCTACATGTGTCTCCTGACCCACAGCAATGTGAGTACCTCTCAACTGTCCTGTGGAATGGTAAGCCACTCAGTTGTATCAATTAAAATGAAGTCTCAACAAAGAAATGAAACCAGATGTATTACCAGGCATAGATCTAGGCATTGGAAAAGACAATGGCAGAAATAGCCCTGTCAACCCTACAAAGTCCTCCTTCTTAACATTTGGGGGCTAGTGCCAGAATTAGGAGAGCTGTCTCGCAGACTAGTCAAGCAACAGCCTGGCATAATCATACTCACAGAATCATACCTTACAGGCAATGTTCCATAACCTGTCGTCACCATCCCTGGCTATGTCCTTTCCCACCGGCAGGACAGACTCGGCAGAGGTGGTGGCAACAGTCATACAATCGGGAGGGAGTTGCCTGGGATTTCTCAACATTAACTCGGGACCCCATGACATCTCGTGGCTTCAGGTTAAACAGGGGCAAGGAAACCTGCTACTGGTTATTATGCACCACCCTCCTTTGGCTAAAGAATCAGCACTCATCCATGTTGAACAACACTTGTAGATCGCGCTGAGGATGACAAGGGCACAAAATGTACTCTGAGTGGGGGATTTCAGTGTCCACCAGAGAGACTGGCTTGGCAGCAGAACTATTGATCGAGCTGGTCGGGTCCTAAATGACATAACTGCGAGATTGGGTCTGCGGAAGGTGGTGAGGGAATCAACAAGAGGGAAAAACACATTTAAACTGATCCCTACCAATCAGCCAGCTGCAGATGCATCTGTCCATGACAGTTTTGGTAAGAACAACCACCACACAGTCCTTGTGGAGATGAAGTCCCACCTTCACATTGAGAATACCCTCCATTGTGTTGTGTGGCACTATCACCATGCTAAATGCAACAGAGTTCAAACAGATCTAGCAATTCAATTCTGGGCATCCATGAGGTGCTGTGGGCCATCAACAGCAGCAGAATTGTACTCCAGCACAATCTGTAAGCTCATGGCCTGGCGTATCCCCATTTCAACATTTACCATCAAGCCAGGAGATCAACCTTGGTTCAATAGAAGGTGCAGGAACAGCACCAGGCAGATAAAAAGATGAGGTGTCAACCTGGTGAAGCTATCAAGCTGCGCTACTTGCATGCCAAACAACATAAGCAGCAAGTGACAGATAGAGCTAAGCGATCCCACAACCAATCGATCATATCTAAGCTGTGTAGTCCTGCTACACCCAGTTCTGAATGATGGCTGACAATTAAACAACTCACTGGAGGTGGAGGCTCCACAGATATCCCCATCCTCAATGATGGAAGAGCCCAGCACTCTGCAAAACATAAGGCTGATGCATTTACAACAATCTTTAGCCAGAGTGTGGAGTGGACAATCCATCTCGGCCTCCTCCAGTGATCCCCAGCCTCACTTGAGATTATATCCGCTTGCCCCACCATTTCAGGCAGAGCATTCCTCACCATATCGCCTTCACCTTTATTTTAGTTCCAAGTCCTGATTACTGACCTTCTTGACTGTGAAAAACATTGAACAACAGAGCACTTGATTTGCTCAATCAAAAAATCTGCATGCTTTTGGACACCTTTATTGAATCACCCTAACCACTTCCATTTTTGGAGAGTGATATTAGCTTCTCTAGCCTCTCCACATAACTGAGCTGCCTCATCCTAGCTTCCATGCCACACACATCCTCTGTGGCCTCTCCATGGCCTTAATTTAACCAAATGTTTTGCTGAGAATCTCAAAGCTTTTAACAGCTGCCCAAATCAGTTTTGTATAGAAACCGGCTAGCTGGCTAACTTAGAACATAGAACATAGAACATAGAGGAATACAGCGCAGTACAGGCCCTTTGGCCCTCGATGTTGTGCCGATCCAAGCCCACCTAACCTATACTAACCCACTATCCTCCATATACCTATCCAATGCCCGCTTAAATGCCCATAAAGAGGGAGAGTCCACCACTGCTACTGGCAGGGCATTCCATGAACTTACGACTCGCTGAGTGAAGAACCTACCCCTAACTTCAGTCCTATATCTACCCCCCCTTAATTTAAAGCTATGCCCCCTTGTACTACCCGACTCCATACGCGGGAAAAGGTTCACACTGTCAACCCTATCTAACCCCCTAATCATCTTGTACACCTCAATCAAGTCACCCCTAAACCTTCTTTTCTCTAATGAAAACAGCCCCAAGTGTCTCAGTCTTTCCTCATACGATCTTCCTTCCATACCAGGCAACATCCTGGTAAACCTCCTCTGCACCCATTCCAGTGCCTCCACATCCTTCCTATAGTATGGCGACCAAAACTGCATACAGTATTCCAGATGTGGCCGCACCAGAGTCTTATACAGCTGCATAATGACCTCAGGACTCCGGAACTCAATTCCTCTACCAATAAAAGCCAGTACGCCATATGCCTTCCTCACCGCACTATTTACCTGGGTGGCAACTTTCAGAGATCTGTGTACATGGACACCAAGATCCCTCTGCTCATCCACACTGCCAAGTATCCGACCATTAGCCCAGTACCCCATCTTTTTGTTATTCTTCCCAAAGTGAATCACCTCACACTTAGCTACATTGAATTCCATTTGCCACCTTTCTGCCCAGCTCTGCAGCTTCTCTATATCCTGCTGTAACCTGCCACATCCTTCCTCACTGTCAACAAGTCCTCCGACTTTCGTATCATCCGCAAACTTGCTCACCCAACCTTCTAACCCCTCTTCCAGGTCATTTATAAAAATGACAAACAGCAATGGTCCCAAAACAGATCCTTGCGGAACACCACTAGTGACGGCACTCCATGAAGAAACTTTGCCATCAACTACTACCCTCTGTCTTCTTCCATCCAGCCAATTCCTAATCCAAACCTCCAACTCACCCTCAATGCCATATCTCCGTATTTTCTGCAGTAGCCTACCATGGGGAACCTTATCAAACGCCTTACTAAAATCCATTTATACCACATCTACCGCTTTCCCCTCATCAACCTCCTTCGTCACCTTTTCAAAGAATTCAATAAGGTTTGTGAGGCACGACCTGCCCTTCACAAAACCATGCTGAATTTCCTTGATCACATTATTCCTATCCAGATGTGCATAAATCCTATCCCTTACAATTCTCTCTAAGACTTTGCCCACAACAGAAGTGAGACTCACCGGCCTATAGTTACTAGGGTTATCCCTACTCCCCTTTTTGAACAAGGGAACCACATTTGCTATCCTCCAGTCTTCTGGCACTACTCCTGTAGACAAAGAGGACATAAAAATCAAGGCCAATGGCTCTGCAATCTCCTCCCTTGCTTCCCAGAGAATCCTAGGATAAATGCCATCAGGCCCAGGGGACTTATCTATTTTCACCTTTCCCAGGATTTCCAACACCTCTTCTCTACATACCTCAAAGCCATCCATTCTACTTATTTGTGACTCAGTATTCACATCGACGACAATGCCCTGTTCCTGAGTAAATACTGAAGAAAGGTATTCATTCAGTGTCTCCCCAATCTCTTCCGCCTCCACACGCAACTTCCCACTACTATCCTTGACTGGACCTATTCCTACCCTAGTCATTCTTTTATTCCTAACATACCTATAGAAAGCCTTAGGGTTTTCCCTAATCCTACCGACTAAGGACCTTTCATGTCCCCTCCTTGCTGCTCTTAGCTCTCTCTTCAGGTCCTTCCTGGCTACCCTATAACTCTCAATTGCCCCAATTGAACCTTCACGTCTCATCTTGAGATAGGCCGCCCTCTTCCATTTAACAAGGGATTCCAATTCCTTATTAAACCACGGCTCCCTCGCACGACCCTTTCCGCCCTGCCTGACAGGTACATAATTATCAAGGACACTCAATAGTTGCTCCTTGAACAAGCTCCACATATCATTTACACTCTTGCCTTGGAGTCTACTTTTCCAAGCCACACATCCTAAGTCATGCCTCACCGCATCATAATTTCCCTGACCCCAGCTATAACTCTTGCCCTGTAGTACACACTTATCCCTCTCCATCACGAGAGTAAAAATCACCGAATTATGGTCACTATCCCCAAAGTGCTCACCTACCTCTAATTCTAACACCTGACCTGATTCGTTACCCAGAACCAAATCCAGTATGGCCTCACCTCTTGTTGGCCTGTCTACATATTGTGTCAGAAACTCTCCTGCACACATTGAACAAACACTGACCCATCTAACGAACTTGAGCTATAGCTTTCCCAATCAATATCAGGAAAGTTAGAACTTCTAGATCATCAATTTGGTTTGAATGGAAGGAAAGAAATGATTTATAAATGAAAATATGTTTATTTCACTCACTGTGTTCACAGTTAAATTTGTTTTATAATGTAATGTGGGTGAATCTGATTCTACTATTAAATTAACCATAAACTTTCCCCTTCCTAGTGCCACCTGACCAACCTCGTCTGACTGTGTCTAAGACCTCATCCTCTACCATTACGTTGGCTTGGATTCCTGGTGACAATGGTGGCAGCTCCATCAGAGGTAAGTTGATCTCCTCATGGCATCTGTTATGTCCATTCATCCTCCCAGCAGAAACCACACTGGTGTGTTTTGTTCTTCATGAGTGTCAGCTTGACCTGGTTGGGAACACATTCACTCCTGAGTCAGCGTTCTGATGAACCATTAAGCCAATAGATTAGAGTGTCCTAATGTTGAGTAGTTCAATTCAATGATGAAAGAATCAAACAACAAAATAGCACAGAGTTCTCCCTGGGCATCATTCCTCAGAGATTACCAAGTCTTTCATTTCATTGCTGGTTCTGGATCTGTGCTATGTGTAAAATAGTTGGGACACTTGGCAGTCTGAGTCACAGCCCCTGATCTACAAAGTGACTCTTTGTCTTTTATTTATGCTGAAGGAATGCAATCCATTTCCAAGTCGGGATTGTGAGTAACTTGGAAGGTGTGATGATCCCCTATACCTGCTGTCTTTTCTGGATGTTAGTAACCTCAGCTGGTACATGTACTGAACCTACACAGTTGGTGTAACTCTGTATTTCCAATAACCATTCAGCCAACTGAGCTAGCTAACTCCTCCGTAGGTGCAGGATGTGCAATATTCCTTTTTACACTTTACTCTGCTGTTTTAGATGGCTTTCCTTTGATGCTAGAATCCAACCTCATAGGTTTGAGCAGCCCAGTGGCAAAACATAGATAGGTGCGGCCAAGCGTTGGGCCTCATTTTCCTGCTGTCAAGTCCAACCTCCAGTTGCTCACCTTGTAGAAGGTGGCAGCAGAACCAGAGTGCCAGTGGCAGTAGTCCTCCTGTCCTCAAATATAGACAGTGAACGCTTCCTCTCCTTCCTGTTCAACATTCCAAAGTCTCACCTTCTGAAAGCCTTGTTCCTGACCATTCTCTCCCTTTAGATTCCCATCTATCTCTTTGGCAGCCGTTGTCTCCCTCTTGATAGTGAAAGCACACCGTGAAATGGCAATGGTCAGTGAACCCAGGAAGATTAAAGAGAGGGGGTGGTGGGTGAAATAAGGCCTGCCCTATTACATATCCTGTCACATATAGGAACACTTATATCTTTGACAGGAAATTTCTTTGTTCATTGAGATTTGGCTTTAGTTTTGCCAGGGACATGTTGGTTACGAGGGTTGGTATGGTAAACTTCAGACATCTTTTTTCATGTAACCCTACACTCTTTTTTTTCTCTCTGGAGAAAGCTATAGGAACGATTGCAAAGGCCAATGAACAATTTGTTTTGGGTCACATGAGTGCACCTTCCATGACAAGGTGTGAGTGGGACTTGAACCCTGATTCTGATTCAGAGACTAAAGGGATGCACTGTGCACCGTGATATATCAGCTTCCCTTGTGATTAGACAAAGAAGCAAATGAAGATATTTTCTCAGTAAAAGGCCATTAGATACAATAAGCCTTTTTGATAAATCAATCCCATCTGTCCATTTCCTCATCTTACACCTCAAATCCTTCTCTCTCCAAAAACCCATCCAGTCATCTCTTGAATCTATTTGTCACCAATACAATGGCCCGGGAGCCACAGACTTGTGCAGGAGAAAATTCTGTCTGACTTCTTATCTAGGTCATACCCTGGTGCTTGAACTCTTTTCCGGAGCAAATCTTCAGCAGTGTCAATCGCCTTCATAATCTTGTACCATCAGTAGGTGTTATCGCTGTCCTCTGTTTCATCATTTCATTTTCACACCTAAATCCAGCTTGATACAAGCAATCTGTGATATCTTTTTGGTTGATATGATTTGTGTTCTATTCAGCAATTGCAAATCTAAGTGGAAGAAGTTCTGGGATCGTACATTCTGTGTCAACATAATGTTTAACAAAATGGTTTTATTTGCTCTGTCATGCAGCTGGGTAATCTTCTGACCCAGTTATTGGCAAGATTATTGCTTACAAGGTGAATTACACCTGCATTAATATCTTTGTAGTCTCTGGGAATTTTTAGTCCAGCTCCTCCCTGTATGTTGCAAGTATTTTCTGAGCCACCTGTTCTGAGGTGTTATGACCCCCCTCTGCAGCACGTGAGACTTGAACCCAGGCCTCCTGGCCCAGAGTTAGTGACGGTACCACTGTGTCAGCCCTACGCCACTAGCACAACTGGCAGCAGTGAGATATAGTCACATATCTCCAAAGAGACTGGAGCTTTAATCCAGTGCCTTGTGCCCTACAACACTCCCACCACATTACCACCCATCCCTTAAAAAGGTTTCACTCAGAGGCTTCTGTATATAAAGGTCTTAAAGGAGAACACTGTGGCTTAGTCATTAGCACTACTACCTCACAGCACCAGGGACCTGGGTTTGATTTCACCCTCAGGTAACTGTCTGTGTGGAGTTTGCACATTCTTCCCGTGTCTGCGTGGTTTTTCTCTGGGTGCTCTGGTTTCCTCCTACAATCCAAAGATGTGCAGGTTAGGTGAATTGACTATGCTAAGTTGGCCCAAACAAACAGATCTAAAGCTCTTGTACCTTTCGTGAGGTCATGATTCTCAATTTTCAGTTGTTTTTATTTTGAACATTTTAGCATTGAATAGACGTAATCAACCATCGAGTACTATGAGCAGATCTAGGCACCACACTTTAGGAAGGATATAATGGGAAGACGCTTTAGGATGGAGATAAGGAGAAATTTCTTTAGCCAGAGAGTGGTGAATCTATGAAATTCACTGCCGCAGAAGGCTGTGGTGGCCAGGTCATTGAGTATATTTAAGACTGAGATAGATAGCCTCTCGAGTAACAAGGGGATCAACGGTAATGGGGAGAAAGCAGGAGAATGGGGCTGAGAAACCTATCAGCCATGATTGAATGCAGAGCAGACTCAATGGGCTGAACGGCCTAAATTCTGCTCCTATGTCTTATGGGCTTATAATGGCTTTGGAGGATATACAACATCAGCTTTGCAAGAATGGTGCCTGGTCAAGTTATGAGGAGAGATTATACAACTCAGACCTGTTTTCTCGAGCACTTAGAAGGTTAAGGGGTGATCTTATCAAAGTTATCAAGATATGATGAGGAAAATATAAACTGTTTACACCAGTTGCGGATTCATGAACTATGGGGCCTAATCTAAAAACGGGGGCCAGACTGTTAAGGAGAGATGTTAGGAAACACTTCTACACACAAGGGGTAGTAGGGGATTGGAACTCTTTTCAACTAACAGCAGTTGATGCTAGATTATTGATTAATTTTAAATTTGAGATAAAGTTTTACCATTTAGAGGTATTATGGGCCAAAGGCAGATATGTGGAGTTAGGCTAGAGATCAGCCATGATGTCATTGAATGGCAGAACAGACTCGAGGGGCTGAATGGCCTACTCCTGTTCCCATATTTCTGGAAGTGTAACTGCCAAGCAAAAACATTGTAATGTCTTTTCACGTTTCACTTGGGCACATACCCAGGAGTAATTTTAACCTAATCTGCAAGGTTCTGGGTTCAAATCCCATTCCAGGAATTGAGTTTAAAAAGTGCAGGTTGACACTCCATTGCAGTCTTGAAGAGCAGACATTGAACCAAGGTACCATCTGCTGGCTCAACTAGATGTAAAAATCCCAAAACATTGGTTCAAAGAATGGGGGAGTTATCCAATGTCCTGGTCAGTATTTATCAATCAGTATCACAAAAACAGATCATTTGGTTATTATTCCATTGCTATTTGTGGAAGCTTACTGTGCACATTTTAGCTGCTGCGTTCCCTACACTAGAACGAAAGAACTGCTTCACTGGCTATAACGCACTTTGAGATATACAATAATTGGGAAAAGTGCTATGTAATCATAAGCTCTTTTAACACTCCATATTGGATGTAATGTTCAGTTTATGCTCTTTCAAAATCAATTGACTCTGCCAGAAGGCGTGGTGCAAACCCACTGATTGACCGTATCCCATCCATCCAACTGTGGAGCCAAACAAAACAGAATTCTGTTTTTGCACTTGTTTCCTTGCCTTTTGTGTCCTGTTGTTTGGGTTTCCAGTTCATTTTCATCTTCAGATCTCCAGGCTGGATTTATTATCCACTCCCCTCCGCCCTTGCCAGTCCAGTTCCAGCCTAGGGGGTCCCTCAGGCGGAGAGAGCGAGTGCACTCAAGTCCACTTTAATACTTCTTGACTCTGAAGGTGGTTTATCAAGCGCAAACCTTTCTTTATTAATCCTCTGGTAGTGAATTAGAACAAAGCCCATTCAGCAGTAATTTCCTGTGTGTTAATAACATTACTGCCTTTTTAATTCAGCTGCACATACACAGCAGCAAGGGCAGAGAAGCAGGCAGACCATCCCAGCAATTAATTACCAGAACACAATTAATTACCTACACCCATCATTAAAATCCCTTATCTCTCAAATTGGCCTTGTTGATAAACTTTTCCCTCAATTGGATTATCAATGTTAAAGAATAAGTATGCAATACAATTATCGCAAGTGCTTTCATCTCTATTCAGGCTTTGGCGTAGGACATGTGAAGAAATGACACATGATTCCTCGGATATTAATACTGTAAGGAGGAAGAAGTTTGATGCCAAAGTTTGAATAAGATGTGTGCACTGCAATTTTAACCTGTTTTTCTTTTTGCCTTGTTATATTCTCATCTGTGGAGTCAATTGAAATGTGTTACATTCTGCAAATCAAGTGTGGGCCCTCCTGTGATGAACTTGATTGGTTCAAGAAACCATGTTCACCAATTACACTAAAAGTTATGGCAGTGAAGAGTTGGTGGAAAGGTCCAACAGGTTGCTGTGTGGCAATTTTAATCCTTTGTGCCTGATGAAAGTGGAATGCACTGGGTATTATAATTCTAGCAGTTTTGCCACTTATCAAATCCTTGTTGGACTTGCATTTCCTAACCAGTCAAAATCACCCATGCTTCAGGCAGAGGAGAGGTTTGTTAAAATTGAAAGAACTATCCCTCTTGAAGTTTTTGAAAAAATATTATTCACCAGGATGTAGGTGTCTCTGATTAGGTCAGTATTTATTGCTACTTTCCCAGGGGGGTAGTCAACCACATTGCCACAGCCTGAAGTCACATACAAGGATGCAATTTTAACCTGTTTTTCTGTTTCCCTTGTAATATTCACATTTGTGGGTTCAATTGAAGTATTTTACATTCTGCAAATCAAATGCAGGGCCCTCCAGATCAGGTAAGAATGAGATTTTCTGATCATTCAATTATGTATTGAATTCAGATTCCACTATCTACCACAGTGGGGTTTGAACCCAGGCCTCCAGAACATTACCTGGGTTTCCTGGATTAATAGTCTAGTGATAATTCCACTAGGCTATTGCCTCTCCAGTGGCTACACTGCCTTTTTTTAAAAGTTGGGACTGCCACATCTCAAGTTCGCTGTAGCTCCATTGTAAAGGAGTTAAAGGTGCTGATGAGGGCTGAATCAGTAAGTGGTATCTCCTTCTGAAAACTCCATCTGGAATAGGAAGATCTGGTCCCTGAGTTTCTCTCTCTTGACCACAGTCAATTAACCAACCGGCTGCTCACACCATGCCAATCATTGATGATACTTGTTTCTGTTGACGATAATTATCTTCGCCCCCACCCCCTCCCCAACACCCTCTTCCCACAAATCACAGAATCATTACGGTGCAGAATGAGGATATTCAGCCCCATTGTGCCTGCATGATTCTATCACCTTTGCCAATCTCCTGCCTTTTCCCATTTTTCTGTACACTGTGTCTATCCAAATAATTATCCAATACCCTCTTGAAAGCTTCAATTGAAACTGCCTGCACCACATTTCCAGGCAGTGCATTCTGTACACTGTTTGAAAAAGTTTATCTCTCATTGTCCTTGCTCATTTGCACAGCATTTGCACTCTTTCTTTAGCTTTTCTAAGCAGTTATGAGTGGGGATGAGGCCAGCACAGATCAAACTGACAGACTGGCTATGCCAACAGTGTGATAACATTGTACTAACATACACAAATGCCGGGTGAATTACAACCGCGAACACATCCCATGCTAGTGACAATTGTATACTATTAGTTTATGTAATCCTCCCTCAGATTAACCCCTTCCTCAAAATTCCGTTACATCCTCACTTTGTTCCTTTTTCACTTCTAGACATGGCAGTTCTCCTGAAAACAAAAAAATGCTACAGATCACAGAAGGTCAGGCAGCATCCATGGAGAGAAAACAAGCTAACGTTTCAAGTCTAGATGGCTCTTCATCATTTTCAGTACAGACTCCAGCACCTGCAGTAATTTGCTCCTGTCTGTTCTCCTTGTCAGTCTCACACCTTCTATCTTCTGCTTTTTCAAAGTTTTGATGATTTAAGTCCTATAGGCACCAAGTCCAATTCCCCAGCCATCTCTGTGTTCATTGAACTGCACTGACTCATGTCACCAGTTTTCCCATTTTCCCTCCCCCTACTTTATCCCAGTCCCAACCTTCCAACTTTGCACCGCCCTCTTGAATGGTCCTACCTGCCCATCTTCCTTCCCACCTATCTGCTCCACCCTCCTCTCTGACGTATCACTTTCACCCCCACCTTCATCGACCTATCATATTCCCAACTACCTTCCCCCCCAGCCCCACCCCCCCTTCCATGTATCTCTCAGCCCCCTTGGCCCACAAGCCTCATTCCTGATGAAGGACTAATGCCTGAAGCATATATTCCCCCGCTTCTCGGATGCTGCCTGACCAGCTGTGCTTTTCCAGCACCACACTATTCGACACTGACTCATGTTTAAGCAACACTTACAAAATTCTCAGCCTTCTTTATAAACCTCAACCCTCTCCTTTCATGTTTGCAATTCCTGCACCACCAAAGTGCAAAACAAGCCCCTAACACACACAAGAGAAAGTGAGGTCTGCTCTTGCTGGAGATCAGAGTCAAGAGTGTGTTGCTAGAAAAGCACAGCAGGTCAGGCAGCATCTGAGGAGCAGGAAAATCAACATTTCGGGCCACAGCCCTTCATCGGGATGAAGGGCTCCGGCCCGAAACGTTGATTTTCCTGCTCCTCAGATGCTGCCTGACCTGCTGTGCTTTTCCAGCAACACACCCCCAACACACATAAACAGCCCACTCCACCCCTACACCTGTTCTTCTGTTTCCATGGAAATGTCTGGCTCCAGAGGTCTAGCTGCTGCCTTATTCACACACACCAACTTTGACTCTGGATGAGAGGCAGGGTTGTATCTGGTTCCACTTAAATGAGACCTGGAGTTAATAGGGCCCCTGGTCAGTTGGTTGAGCTTAACCCTCTCCAAGCACATCACAACCAGTGTTAAAATCAGGGTTCTGGCCTTTTAGCATACCTCAGAATATTCCAGCTGTTCCAGCAAAGGATTATTGCAAGCAAAACACTTGGAAGGGTTCAGAAATGTTTTACAAGGATGTTGCCAGGGTTGAAGGGTTTGAGCTCTAGGGAGAAGCTGAACAGGCTGGGGCTATTTTCCCTTGAGTGTTGGATGCTGAGGGCTGACCTTATAGAAGTTTATAAAATCATGAGGGGAATGGATAGGATGAATAGATAAGGTCTTTTCCCCAGGGTAGTGGAGTCCAAACCTAGAGGGCATAGGGTTAAGGGGAGGAGGGAAAGGTATAAAAGGGACCTGAGCAGCACCTTTTTCACGCAGAGGTTGGTGTGTGTATGGAATGAGCTGCGAGAGGAAGTGATGGAGGCTGGTACAATTACAACATTTATAAGGCATCTGGATGGGTACAGGAATAAGAAGGGTTTAGAGGGATATGGGGCCAAATTCTAGCAAATGGGATTAGATTAATTTAGGATATCTGGGCAGCGAGGACTAGTTGGACTAAAGGGTCTGTTTCCGTGCTGTAGATCTCTGACTCTACGGGGATAAAAGGGTCTTTCTCAGGATGGTAGCCAGTGGCAAGTGGAGTTTTGCAAGGCTCAGTGTTGGGACCACAATGTTTCACACTGTATGCTAACAATCTAGATGAAGAAACTGAGGGCATTCTGACTAAGTCTGCTGACAATACAAAAATAGGTAGAGAGACAGGGGAGGCTGCAGAAGGATTTGGACAGCTTAGGAGAGTGGGCAAAGAAGTAGCAGATGGAGTACAATGTGGGATAGGGTGAGGTCGTGACTTTGGTAGGAAGAATAGAGGCAGGGACTGTTTTCTAAATGGGGAAAAAGATTCAGAAGTCTGAAGTGCAAAGAGACTTGGGAGTCCTAGTCCAGGATTCTCTCAAGGTAAACTTGCAGGTTGAGTCAGTAGTTAGGAAGGCAAACGCAATGATGGCATTTATTTTGAGAGGACTTGAATATAAAAGCAGGGATGTGCTTCTGAGGCTCTATAAGGCTCTGGTCAGGCCATATTAGGAGTATTATGTGCAATTTGGGGCCCCACATCTCAGAAAGTATGGACTGACCCTGGAGCGTGTTCAGAGGAGGTTCACGAGAATGGTGCCAGGAATAAGAGCATAACCTATAAGGAACATTTCAGGACTCTGGGCCTATACGATGAGGGGGAATCTAATCGAAACATACTGAATACTGAACGACCTGGTCAGAGGTGATGCTGGGAAGCTGTTTCCATTGGTAAGAGAGACTAGGACCCGAGGACATTGCCGCAGAGTAAAGGGAAGACCTTTTAGAATATAGATAAGGAGAAACGTCTTCAGCCAGAGAGTGGGGAACCTATGGAATTCATTGCCACAGAAGGCTGTGGAGGCCGAGTCATTGAATATATTTAAGACTGAGATAGATAGGTTCTTGAGTATCAAGGGGATCAAGGGTTATGGGGAAAAAGTGTGAGTATGGGGCTGAGAAACTTATCAGCCATGATTGAATGGCAGAGCAGACTCAATGGGCTGAATGGCCTAATTTCTGCTCCTATGTTTTATGGTCTTATGGACTCTATGACTTTGCAAAAGATCGACTTGTGCTTATTAATTTGAAAATTAAAACAGTCAAGAATGACCGATAATAATAATATTTATAGTTGTGTGTGTAGTTCCATTTCACAGTTGAGTTAGTGCTTCACAGAGTCCTTTGCCTGGGGCTATTGGTTCTACTGGATGGAAGGAATACAGAAAACCTGAAGGATATGGGTGAGGGGTGCAGTCAGGGTAAAGTGCACGACCCGCCTTTCCCCAATAAAACAAAATATTTTATTTTATATAACACCAATTACAGAATTCAAAAACAAAACATAATCAATAAAGAATTAATGCAGAGAGATGGAGCAGTTGGAGCTCTCGACCGGGTCTATAATATGTTTGTTTTGAATTTCCAACACTTTGCCCTAGGCATTGCCCAGGGGTATGAATACGTTTTCCAACTCTATTCAAAGCATCTCTCTGAACCAAGTATATATATAATCTTTGCTCTGCGCATTCAGAGGACAGGCTGGACCCAGTTTCACCACAGGGCTGCCCCAGGCTACAAAGAAGATGACTAAACAGTAAAGTATTGGTAGTCTTGTTTGGCTCACCTGAGTAGATGGCTTTTAGTGCCAGGAGTGTTTATATAACAGTTTAACAATCCAGTCTTAATCAGCAATTCAAGGCACTGACATCCCTGTGGGGAGGTGCATCTTCCAAAGTTATCTGCCCCTTAGTCCCACCAGAATCTCTAAAGTTGGAAACATCCTGACGATCTTTAGTGCCAGGAGTATTCATTTCTCAGTTTAACAGTTTGTTATAATTTACAGCTTTATTTTAATCTAAACACTTCCCTTCTTTAGTCTGCAGAGGCAAACCAACAACCATCGCCTTCAGTTAAGCTTCTCCTGATTCAGGTTCTGGACATCAGGGCATCTAGAAACAGGCAGCAAATGGTAGCCTTGAGCAACAATGTCCTCCTTTCCCAAATAACACAACAAAAGATTGATGGGATTGCAAGTGTCTCCTTCTTTTCAATGCCATTGCCAAACATTGTATTCAACTTTCCATCATTACGGTAGTTACTGATTACAACAGGCGGACTTTTGATAAACTTATCACATTTCGGGGCTATCACTCAACAATGACCATGCAGCCTTCCAGATTATCTGAAATAAACCAATGGATTCACTCATGCCCTTTAGGGAAGGAAGCCCATTGCTGTAAGCTGCCTGATAACAAATGTGTCTGCAGCCTCTCAAATGTGGCTAACTCTGGGAGAAGGCTCAAGTGGACCATATACATCAGCATGGACTGTTTGAATGGCTCAATCTGTGCCACATATCCAATATACTGGGAGGTGGTGGGGCAGTGGATAAGTATTCCAGACCCTCAGGCTAATGAGAGTAGGGGTTCAAATCCCATCATGGAAAATGGTGAAATTTGCATTCAGTAAAAAGCTGGTCTAATAGCAATTATGTTAGTTAGATAAGAAGCTATCTAGTTCGATCATGTCTCTTAGAAAAGGGAAATCTACTATCCTTACGTGGGCTGGTCTATGTGCAACTCCAAACCACAGCAATAGGGTTGACTGTCAAATACTTTCTGAAAATGGGTTTCCAATCCTAAAGAGCCATGCAGATCACGGGCCGGTTAGAGATTAGCAATAAATATTGGTAGAGTCAGTGACACCCATGTCCCATGAATGAATACGAAACAGCTAAATCTCTCCTGAATCTACTGTTGTTTAGGATGAAGGCATGTCCAGTTGACACAGCCTGCTTAGATTTTTGGAATGCTATTTGACAAGATGCCACACAATAGACAGAATTCTAAGGAGGTTCTGTAATAATTTCCTTCACAGAAGGAGTTTATGACCTTGCTGTAAGTATACTTGTTTACTGTTTGAAGACTATCCTGTAAAATGTAAGGCACATCTTTTTTGCTTAGCATTCTAGTAATCCAGTACAAAGCTGAACATTTCAGAGTGCTCCCACAGGAGTTAGTTAAATAAGGATCTCTTTTCATAAATTAAAGCCAATCAATGGGTAACTAGAGCCGCAGCTTTGTGCAAAAGCTAGGCAACTGCCCAGAGGACTAATGAAAGAAGCTCGAGTCAATTTCGCAGCAAGCAATGTGAGTTTCAGAGAACAGGAATTAGAATGTCTTTGCTGTGGCTGGATATTTGCGACCGCCTTCTCTCCTACATTTGTATACTAAAAGTGGGTGGCATGGTGGCTCAGTGGTTAGCACTGACACCTCACAGTGCCAGGGACCTAGGTTCCATTCCCCCACAGGCAATGGTCTGTGTGGACTTTGCACATTTGGGTTACCTCCTGTGGGTGCTCTGGTTCCCTCCCACAGTCCAAAGATGTGCAGGTTAGATGGATTGGTCATGGGGAATATGGGGTTACAGGGATAGGATGGATCTGGTTGGGGGATGTTCTTTGGAGGGTTTGTGTGAACTCAATGGGCTGAATGGCTGGTTTCCACAATGTAGGGATTCTATGAAAAGTGTTTGCAAATTCAGTATAGGTGCTCCTGTTTGGAACATCTCTTGCAAAGGTAGAATTTTTTGGTAAACAGAAGGTCACTGGAAAAAGAGGGTGGTGCCTCACCAAACTAGTTGAATTCTTTAAGATGTTTACTGAGTTCTGCCCGGCGCTTCAGGGAATTGGAAACTAGTCTCCATGTAGTTCCAAAGAGAGTTTTTGGATTTAAAACAATAAATGCTGGTCCAGCCAGGTTCCATGAAATAGAAAAAAATCAGACTTGGCATGGTGGACTGATAGTCAAGAATTTCCCAATCTATTTGATTTTCAATTGGTTGGGAAGGAATAGCATTGTGAAGATGGACATGCTGGGTGGAAGAAGGAGACAACTCCTGGAAATGCCTAACCCCAAAATTGACAACTCATAGAGGAAGGCAACTCTGTTAATACGTCATAGATGGATGTTTTAAAAAGCTTTTGACAAACTGCTGCACAAAAGGTCAACTTGCAAGGCCATGAGTCCTATGAGATAGGATGGCCTAATGGTAATGTCACTGGATTAGTAATCCAGATCACACATTAATCTTCTAGGTGCGTGGGTTTACATCCTACCAAGACAGATGGTGAAATTTGAAGTCAATAAAAATATGGAACTAAATTCTATCCTAATGGTAGCCATAATCAATTGTTGTTTTTATAAGAAAATCAGGTTCCCCTGTCTTTTAGGAAAGGAAATCTGTCTTCCCTTCCTGGTACGGCCTACTTAGAATCATTGAACCCACTACAGTGTGGAAACAGACCATTCAGCCCATTGAATCCATACTGAGCCTCTAAAGAGCATCCCAGCCAGGATTTGTGTTGATCTTAAAAATTCTGAATGTGAAAAAAAAAGCTATAGTCAAATCTTGACATGAGATGGAAAGAGCTCATATCTGACAGGTGACATTTAATGTCAATAGATTTACAGGGCAGTGCCACTGAAAGTTCTTTGCTAAAATCTTTCAAACAATGTTGTAGAGCATGAGTCTTTCCAGGTTTATAATCCATACCACAAGGCTCCTATAAAGATGCAGAGAACTGGGACAAATTGCTGGGACAATTCTAACAAATAATAAGGAACGTTGTAACACCTGAATATGAAACATTATTTGGGAGCATTTAGAAATTGTGCAGTTATTTTGTCTCCTCACTTGTTAGGAGATATAGATGGGAAATTCCCTAGTGTCTGATCCTGCTTCACCAGCATTACTTGGCTATAATCACAATAGAAAACTCAGGGGAAAAGGTGGGTAAATCTCTGGCTGCATTTTATCCATCCATCACCCCGATCTGTACATTAAAAAGCCACTCCCCACTTTTTCCCTCACAACCATTCCATTAGCATGCTCAGAGAATTTGTTCCTGGATCCTTTAGATGGTTAGTGAGAGATTGCCTCCAATGCTTTTTTTCTGAATTGACCAAGAGTTTATTTTTCATCTGTTTTGAAGGTACAGTTAATTCATGGGCCACATTATTGCAGATGGAGGTGGTTGCTGGGGAGGGTCACAAAGCATGGTGCACATGAATCAAATTCAGTAGATCAGCTATAACAGGAGTCATTAGCTGAAGTACTATCATGGGAGGTGTAATTACAGTGTGAATACATCTGTAGGCAGTCTCCATGATCCATTTGGATACAGTAACTTACAATGGAAAAGGTTGACATAAAAGTGTTACAAAGACGTGACAACATAATAGAGTTTAGACAGTAGGAAATGAGTGCAAATGTGACGTGTTGATACAGCTTGACTGAAAATTAATATGAAGGGTTTTGTCCCCTTGATGCTATATAATTGATCAGCACAGTGCCTAGATCTTTTTCAGTATAATGCAATATTACATTTCACCTGGCGTTGACTACATTTAAATAATAACAATATTCAGTGTGATTGGTAATGTTTGTGCTTACACTGCTGAGAAATGACTTAAGCCTCACTTAACTTTTAATATTTCTGGCACATTTGAACATCAGTTTTAACCCAGGATAAACAGCAAGCAAGTAAAAGGACAGCTCCAGACTGGGGTCCCATACAGTGGAGGTGTGATTAAAAAGGCTTGATTGTACTGATTAGTAATGTTAGGAATAGTGAGCTTTCTCCCCCTTTATCCTTTCATGAGATGTGGGAGTTTGACTGGCAAGGCTCAGCATTTGTTTCCCAAATCGAATTGCCTTTGAGCTGAGTGACTCACTAGCCCATATCAAAGGACAGTTCAGAATCAACCACGTTGCTGTGAGTGTGGGGAATGTATGCACCAAAGTAAACAGCCCGTCTAAAGATGATCACACACACACACACATCCACATTATTTGGAACAGACAACTATCTTGGCTGCATCTACAGCAAACAGTACTGAATGGACAGGCACATTTTATCAGTATTCTTTTTGCTAGGCTTTATTAGGCCTGAATATCATTGTTGAAACTTTATTGCTGGAACAGCACAGCAGGTCAGGCAGCATCCAGGGAACAGGAGATTCGACGTTTCGGGCACAGGCCCTTCTTCAGGAATGTGCCCGAAACGTCGAATCTCCTGTTCCCTGGATGCTGCCTGACCTGCTGTGCTGTTCCAGCAATAAAGTTTCAACTTTGATCTCCAGCATCTGCAGACCTCACTTTCTCCTGAATATCATTGGGTAACCTGATGGAGATATGAGACAAATCAAAAGAATGATAAGGGCCATGTTATGCATATGATTTTGTCGTTGAGCAGGTTAAGAGACAGGTTAGAAAGGCCTGGAATTAAGGCAGAATCAATCAACAGATTCAAGAAAGAAATAGGTATGTTTCTGATGAAAAGC
Organism: Chiloscyllium plagiosum; assembly: GCF_037043375.1. NCBI lineage: Eukaryota > Metazoa > Chordata > Chondrichthyes > Orectolobiformes > Hemiscylliidae > Chiloscyllium > Chiloscyllium plagiosum. The sequence continues at coordinate 10,403,271 of NW_028270167.1, forward strand.
AGGATAAAGGGCAATGGGGAGCAGGCAGGAGAGAAGAGTGCAGACCATGATAAGATCAGCCATGACCATGTTGAATGACAGAGCGGGTTCAAAGAGCTGCCTATTCCTGCTCCTAATGCCTACGTTTCTCTGTTCAAGGAACATGTACGATTTAATTACAACAACAACAACTTATAGTTATACAGCGCCTTTAGCACAATAGCATATTATCAAATGAAAGTTGATGCCGAAGGAAATATTAGCACCAGCTGAGGCACATTCTTAAATAATGTCTTAAACAGCTGTATCCCCACTACAGGGAAAGTTGTAAACCAGAATTTTTTTAAAAATCGCATTAGTTGAAATACAATTAAATTTCAAATGTAGTTATCTCTCCCCAGTCTTTATCTGCTCCAAATATGGTCTCCAAACCAAATATTAACCAATCTTTTCCTTTCTTTTGATTGTTGACTTACTTACTGTGTGTTTACAGCAATCCTCATTTTCTTAAAAAAAGACATTATATTCTGTTTGTTTGTTCCTGGTGTTATAATTTCCCATTGCCATTAAAAGATGAATAATACCGGTATGAGCTGCTGAGTTCTTACTGAAGTCTTTTGAACATCCTGAAATCTCTTTGCTCCCAATTCAGATTGCAATCACCATCACTGCATATTCTATAAAGCAGCTGCATCAACTCACATTGAACAGGGGAGTTTGAATAGAATTGAATTTGCTCAAATCTCATACGAGTAAGCCACCTAAAGCAATGAATCACAATGTGTGATTGAATAGTAATCCATTGGAATTTGATTGCATTGTGTTTTTTGGCTGGATGCGCTCGCAAAGGATCACTCCCAGGTTTCGTATATTGGCAGAAGGATTCTTAAAATGGCAGTTTACACGTTTTTGTGTGTGTTCTTTTTTAATAACTGCATCATTTATTGGCTTTGCTCAGCCCAGTTGGTAGTTCTCTGACCTCTGAGTCAGTAGTTTGAGGTGTCAAGTCCATTGCACAGCACAGTCAGTAAGTTTAGACGGGTACTGTAAAGGCCACTTATTGAGTTCACTCCACTGATGGGAACTGTGACTTCAGCCCTGAAATTCCCTTTCTAAAACTTCTTCACCACTCATCACTCACTCATGCATTAAGATATGGCTTAAAGGCTACTTAGAATCATACAGTTATACAGCAATGAAACAGACCCTTTGGTCCAACTGGAAGATGCCAACCAGTTATCCTAAATTAATCTAGTTCCATTTGCCAGCATATGTCCCAAATCCCTCTGAACCTTTCCTGTTCATGTACCCATTCAGATGCCTTGTAAATGTTGTAATTGTACCAGCCTCCACCACTTCCTCTGGCAGCTCATTCCATACACGCACCACCCTCTGTGTGAAAAAATTGCCCCAAATCCCTTTTAACTCATTTTCCTCTCTCCTTAAACCTATGCTCTCTAGTTTTGGACTCCCTTACTCTGGAAAAATAACCTTGGCTATTCACCCTATCCATGCCCCTCATGATTTTATAAACCTCTATAAGGTCATCCCTCAGCTTCCAAATCTCTAGGGAAAATAGCCCCAGCCTATTCAGCTTCTCCCTATAGCTCAAACCCTCTAACCCTGGCAACATCCTTGGAAATCTTTTCTGAACCCTTTCAAGTTTCACAACATACTTCTTACAGCAGAAAGACCAGAAGTGAATGCAGTATTCCAAAAGTGGCATAACCAATGCCGTGTGCAACCACAACATGACCTCCCAACACTTATACTCTGTGCACTGGGCAATAAAGTCTATTGAGTACAGTCTGAACCCATCAAGTCTCTCTTCATATGTTAGTCTTGCCATTCCAGGAATTAGCCTGTTAACTCGTTGTCACATTACATTGATAACCAGAACATCTTCCTCAGGTAAGGGGACCAAAACTCCATACAATACTTCAGGCATGGGCTCACCAAGAGCCTGTGTAATTGTAACAAGAAGTTGCCTTCTGTAGGATGGCTGATCAGGACACTCTCCACTCTTACCAGCTGCCGGGCGAAAGTGAGTCCTGCAGATGCTGGAGATCAGAGTCAAGATTAGACTGGTGCTTTTCCAGCAGGCTCATTCCTGATGAAGGACTTTTGCCTGAAACTTCGATTTTTCTGCTCCTTGGATGCTGCCTGACCTGCTATTTTTTTTCAGCACCACTCTAACCTTGACTCTTACCAGCTGCCATCAGGATCATTGGAAGCATTTGCAGGCTGAGAATCAATTGTTTGGCCACATTATGGATGTATCTTCACTGGCCAACAGGACCTGCCCTGGGACTCAATCTGAAGTGTCTAGGCCATAGGAAAGAATGCTACCCATTACACCATAATGTCTCCTATATTTGTCTACTCATTCTTTCGTTTGTTGCATAGTAAAACACTCCACTCCATTTCGGATATATTTTATTGTGTAGCCCAGAGTTAGGAGGACTTGTCTTGCAATGGGTAATGTCCACCTCTCCCTGATCCAGAAGCTTTGGCCCCACCAGAGTTTAATGGTCAATGAGGGTATGTTCATAATATATAGTTAAGTATCAACTTCTCAATCCTTCCAGCACACATCAGATCATAAGATTCCTGATCAACCATATGAATCACAGAATCCCTGCAGTGTGGAAGTAGGCCATGTGGCCCATCAAGTCCAAACTGACCATCCATAGAGCAGCCCACCCTGACCCATTCCCCTACCCTGCATTTCCCATGATTAACCCACCGAGCCTACGCATCTCTGGACACTATGGGCAATTTAGCATGGCCAATCCATCTAACCTGCACATCTTGGGGAGGAAACTGGGGTACCCAGAGGAAACCCAGACATGTTTCTGAGCAGGTTGATTAAAATGACGAGAAGCCCGGTATGTTCCAAAGCGAGGACCACATCATTTATATAAACAGTTTGGATGCAAGCATAAGTGGTACAGTCATAAATTTACAGATGACAAAATTAGAGGTGTAGTGGACAGCAAAGAAGGTTACCTCAGATTACAACAGGATCTTGATCAAATGGGCCAATGGGCTGAGGAGTGGTAGGTGGAGTTTAATTTAGATAAATGCGAGGTGCTGCATTTTGGGAAAGCAAATCTTAGCGGAACTTATACACTTAATGGTAAGGTTCTAGGGAGTGTTGCTGAGTAAAGATACCTTGGAGTGCAGGTTCATAGCTCCTTGAAAGTGGAGTCGCAGGTAGATAGGATACTGAAGGTGGTGTTTGGTATGCTTTCCTTTATTGGACAGAGTATTGAGTACAGACATGTATCTGAGCAGGTTGATTAAAATGACGAGAAGCCCGGCATGTCCCAAAGCGAGGACCACATCATTTATATAAACAGTTTGGATGCAAGCATAAGAGGTACAGTTAGTAAATTTACAGATGACAAAATTAGAGACAGGAGTTGGGAGGTCATGTTACAGCTGTACAGGACACTGGCTAGGCCACTTTTTGAATATTGCGTGCAATTCTGGTCTCCTTCCTGTCGAAAAAATGATGTGAAACCTGGAAGGGTTCAGAAAAGATTTACGAGGATGTTGCCAGGGTTTGTGGATTTGAGCTAAGCCTGTTTTCCTTGGAGCGTCAGAGGCTGAGAGGTGATCTTATAGAAGCTTATAAAATCAGAAGGGGCATGGATAAGGTAAATAGACAAGGTCTCTTCCCTGGGGTGGGGGAGACCAGAACTAGAGGGCATAGGTTTAGGGTGAGAGGGGAAAGATAGAAAAGAGACCTAAGGGGCAATGTTTTCATGCAGAGGATGGTGCGTGTGTGGAATGAACTGCCAGAAGAAGTGGTTGAGACTGGTACAATTACAACATTTAAAAGGCATCTGGATGGGGATATGAATAGGAAGGGTTTAGAGGGATATGGGCCGGGTGCTGGAAGGTGGGACTAGATTAGATTGGGATATCTGGTCACCATGGACCTTTTGGACTGAAGGGTCTGTTTCCGTGCTGTACATCTCTATGACCCTATGACATAGTTCAAGTACAGCAAAGTTTTTATTTTGCACAGGAGGTTCTGCCCATGTCCGGATCTATCTGAATAAATAGTGCCTTATTGGACTGTGTTAAACCTTTCTTCCTTCAGTGTTACTTTCAGCTGACATAGCAACAGCCCATGCAGCTGCACCGTTTCCCTGAGGCCTGTCTGTAGAGGACGGTTGATTTCCAATGCAAATATAATCTCTTTGAGATGAGAAAGAGTGTGTGTCTGTCTGCTGCATGTGAGGGGAGTATTGTTTAACACCAACGGAAATCGGTAGCCTGGTTTCATACATATTAATGTAGATGGAAATCATTGTTTTGCCTGTTTTATTGCAATATCATCCTTGCTCCGATCGTCACCCTTCTTCTGTTTGCCTTATCTGTGGCACAAAGTAGGAGAGATGAACATCATCAAGAATGATGCACAGCGATCGACAACACACTGATAACTCCCCCCCTCCCCCACTCTCACCCAGAATGCACACTGTCTGTGGTAAAATGGAATGCAATTTCCAGCCCCATTATGTTCAAAATAACTGAACGCATTATGAGAAAGAATTGTTTTTGTTCCTGCTGCACAGTCACCGTTAGAGCTTGCAAAAATGATCTGTTTCCTTGACATTAACTCTTCGAGAGACATTACCTTTGCTTTTAATCTCCTGCACAAATTTGACATCTCCTGAATCTTGTTTAGTTCCAAATCTATTTACAACAGGTACTTTCTTCACTACATGTGTAAATCTAAACTGCAAAATATTCATCCCTGGGTGCAGAGTTAGAAGTTGGGGGTGATTCTGCCCTCCCTCTACTCTGGTCTCAAATTTATATTCCCTCAATTAGTTCCCTTCCACACTGCCTACATCTCTAAAGTGTTTCATTCCTTCTTCCCTCATTCTCTTCCTCCCTTCTTTCCTACCTCCATCCATCTTTCTTTCATCCCTCTTTCCTCTCATTCCCTGTATTGTACCAGCTTCAGTCCACATGATCCAACCAGGCAAAACACAAGTATAAATCTCTGAGTTCCTGCTTGGTATAGAACTAGTCCACAATAACCAGTGTGTGTTCACCCAGTGAAACATCCTGCTCAGGTGTTCAAAAACTTGCAACTTAAGGATTAATTGACTTTTTTTTTACTGTCAACATCCATCACAGACATTTCTTAGCATTTTCAAATTATTTGATGTAAAGGTAGGAAATTTGCTAATAGACTTTGTGAAAGATGCCAGGTCACTGTAGACATCAAAAGATGCCAAACAGCACCCCCTTTAGGATCTCATCTCAATGCCACACAAACTCATCCAATATTACCCCTGCCTGTCAAAATATAAAATGTAATTAATAGTCCATGTTCCAGAAATATTTCACAATAATGTTTCTTTGACTTCTTAATACTTTGTGATACAAATTGACAAAAGGACATGTGTAGCTATAATTATGTAATGCAAGATACTGTTTATCTGGCAAAAGTTTTAAATTAGTTTAAATCAGTGATTGGTCTGATTAGATCCCCAGGGGTATTAACAACCCCACAGATCCCCAGGATGTTGCACTGTCCGAGGATAAGTTGCCAGTATCTATTTTGCAGCTCTCTTTTTCAAACTCCCCCTTTGTCTCCTTTCTGATTGATTTCACCTTTTTTTCCCTTTTATAATATTGATGCTGTGATGAATCTGGCCCATTTCTGAAATTCGAAATTTGCATCTGATTTCCTCCATGATTGCTGCCCCTATCGCAGCTCATTTCTTGAGTAAGAAATAATTTTCATTTAAATGAGCATCTCTTCACAAACTTCAAAGTTCCCACAGAGCTTCAGAACCATCGAAATGGATTTTTGAAGCACATTTATTTGACTATGTATTTCCTCAATGCTTCAGCCTTTGAATTAGAATGGAAGATAAATGAGTGGTGACTGAAATAATGCGGGAGTCAAGAAGGAAACAAATGGGAAGGAGGGAGACCTCAATGCAATTTGGTTGTCCATTGTAAGCCACTTCCAACTATCTCATGGTCACAAGCTTGGGCAGCACAGTGACTCAGTGGTTAGCAACTGCTGTCTTACAGCACCAGGGACCCAGGTTCGATTCCAGCCTTGGGCACCTGTCTGTGTTTGCACATTCTTCCTGTGTCTGCGTGGGTTTCCTCCCACAATCCAAAAATGTGCAGGTTAGGTGAATTGACCATAGTGTTTAGGGGTGTGTAGGTTAGGTGCATGAGTTGAGGTAAATATAGAGTAGGGGAATGGGTCTGGGTGAATTACTCTTTGGAGGGTCGGTGTGGGCTTGTTGGGCTTTAGGGGTTCAATGATTCTATGAAGCTTAACATATCAAAAATTGCACACCTTGGATTTGTCCCACCTATACCCTGGTTCTTAGTCCGGCTTTGGCAGTATTTCCAGTGTATTGTTCTTCTGGGCTGGTCTTTGAATGAAAATCTGATCTCCACCTACACAACACGATATAATTGTTACAAGGTTTGTTTTTATCCTTTTCTAAAACAAAATAGACATACTGCTGAAGCTTTTTGTATAATACATGACCCATTAGGACATATGCAAGAATACCCAATTTCAAATGTTCACAGCAGTTTATATGTCAGAGTTTATATGTTTGGTTAGAAAATTATCTCTGATTGGCCAAGGCATTAGCCTGGGGAAAGCAATGGGAGACTTAAGACTCCTCAAATCCCTAGGTAATTCAAAAATATGCCAGGTAATATTCTTTTTCTCTTGCAGAGAATGGGCCCCGAGGTATTTATACTTACTGTATAAATTGTTGCAATTATTTGAAATTTGGCATTCTCGTGTTTGTCCCAATAAGTGCAAAATGTAGAACTTCAGAAACAGGGCTCTCTTAAGTAAGATTCCAAGTTCTGTACTAACAAGCAAAAATAAGATGTAGTGTTAGAGAGGGATGTTGTTTATCTGTGAGTTCCCAACTCTGGCAACATTTAAAGCTTTTTTTTGTAACAGCTCCCACAGGTGACCTAATGAAGAGTTCTGGTTCTGCCTGTGCAATGGCTTTTCTTCCAAATCTGAAACACTCTTTTGTTTACCTGATATGTGTTTTACACACATCTACTGCTGGCAGAGTTTGGGACTTTCTGTCTTGTTACAAACAGCATTCTGTTTAGTAACCTGACCCTGAAAGTCTCCCCAACGAATAATTTCCATCTGTTGGAAAATGTATACAAGATAAAAGATTTGTTACATAGGTTTACACCAAAGCTGTTTTTTCAGCAAGGTCACACAATGGCAAGAATTTATTTTGGCGGGTTTAGGTGAAGAGTATTAGCAAGTACATTATTAAACATTATTGATATGAATAATGCGTTAGTGAGCGGCGCAATGGCTCAGTGGTTAGCACTTCTGGCTCACAGTGCCCAGGACCCAGGTTTGATTCCACCATTAGATGGCTGTCTGTGTGGAGTTTGCACGTTCTCCCTGTGTCTGTGTGGGTTTCCTCCAGGTGCTTTGGTTTCTTCCCATAATCCATGGATGTGCAGGTTAGGTGGATTGGCCCTGGGGCATATCGGATTTTAAAGACGGGATGGGTCTAAGTGGAATGCTCTTTGGAGGGTCACTATGGGCTGAATGGCCTGATTCCACTATAGGGATTCTATGAATTGGCTTTTCCAATTAGTCTGCAAAAGAGTATATTTTAGAAGCAGTTTGCACTGAATGAAAGTATTGAATCAAATCATATTGGTATAATTTATTCAAAGGATTTATCTATGAACAATTACAATATTCACAGTTCTTTCTGACACCAGATGCTCATTTATTACTTCAATTTGAATGCACTACATTGAAACTTCATTGAATCATTTTAGGAATGATGATGTCCAATGTAGAATTTGCTGACTACAGAAGATGCATACATAATGTGGCCAAACAAGTTCATTTCTAGTATACAAATCCTTCTTATATACCTGATGGCCAGGGGTAACATTGGGTCAGTCTCCTGGTCAGAAGACTGTTTCAAACTACTGCAGAATTTTGCCCTTCTCATGCAGCTCAGTTTGAGGACAGGCAGGCAGTAGTTTAAGTATCAAACACACAGATTGCTGGAGAACTCAACAGGACTGGCAGCATCTGTGGGGAGAAAAACAGAATGAACGTTTTTGAGTACTAAACTAGAAACATTATCCCTGTTTCTCCAGCATTCTCTGTGTTTGTTTCAGATTTCCAGCAACCAACAGTATTTTGCTATTATTCTAGTTTAAGTAAGCCATTGGATGCCAGATTTCAAATGGTGTCATTGTTATTAGTCTTTTATTAATCTTGACCTAGGGAGGAGAGCATTCAAGGAGAAGGAGAATCGACGTTTCGGGCACAAACCCTTCTTCAGGAATGAGGAGGGTGTGCTAAGCAGGCTAAGATAAAAGATAGGGAGGAGAGACTTGGGGGAGGGGCATTGGGAATGCGATAGGTGGAAGGAGGTTAAGGTGAGGGTGATAGGCTGGAGAGGGGGTGGGGGCGGAGAGGTCGAGAAGAAGATTGCAGGTCAAGAAGGTGGTGCTGAGTCTGAGGGCTGGGACTGAGAAAAGGTGGGGGGAGGGGAAATGAGGAAGCTGGAGAAATCCGCATTCATCCCCTGTAGCTGGAGGGTTCCTGGGCGGAAGGTGAGGCGCTCTTCTTCCAGGCGTCGTGTTGCCATGGTCTGGCGATGGAGGAGGCCAAGGACCTGCATGTTCTTGGCGGAGTGGGAGGGGGAGTTAAAGTGTTCAGCACGGGGTGGTTGGGTTGGTTGGTGCGGGTGTCCCAACCCAACCGCCCCGTGGCTGAACACTTTAACTCCCCCTCCCACTCCGCCAAGAACATGCAGGTCCTTGGCCGCTTCCCTCGCCAGACCATGGCAACACGACGCCTGGAGGAAGAGCGACTCATCTTCCGCCCAGGAACCCTCCAGCTACAGGGGATGAATGCGGATTTCTCCAGTTTCCTCATTTCCCCTCCCCCCACCTTTTCTCAGTCCCAGCCCTCAGACTCAGCACCGCCTTCTTGACCTGCAATCTTCTTCCCGACCTCTCCGCCCCCCCCACCCCCTCTCCGGCCTATCACCCTCACCTTAACCTCCTTCCACCTATCGCATTCCCAACGCCCCTCCCCCAAGTCCCTCCTCCCTACCTTTTACCTCATTCCTGAAGAAGGGCTTGTGCCCGAAACGTCGATTCACCTTCTCCTTGGATGCTGCCTGACCTGCTGCGCTTTTCCAGCAACACATTTTTAAGCTCTGATCTCTAGCATTTGCAGTCCTCACTTTCTCCTAGGGAGGAGAGCACTTATTCATTGACCCCACGACTGAATTTTATTCCTAATAAGGAGGATATGTTTGTGCACACCCAATAATGTATGCAGGATGGCAGGTTGGGGTGCCTGAGGAACTTGCAAAATGTTCCAAGGATTTAAAGAACAGGATCAAGTTGTTGGTAGGGAAAGGAAGCTGAATCATGCATAGATTGAGTGTTGCTGAAGATGGATGAACATAGGTTTTCGCCTCCACTGGAGCATCCTCTTGTTACTTCTGACCTACACCTCTCCTCTGGTCACTCTACAGGACATTGGTGAGGCCACTTTTGGAAGACTGCATGCAATTCTGGTTGACCAGCTATAGGAATGATGTTGTGAAACTTGAGATGGTATAGAAAACATTGACAAGGATGTTGCTGCGGTGGAAAGGTTTGAGCTACAGGCTGAGACCTTTTTCCATGCAGCATCGGAAATTGAGGGGTGACCTTACAGGGGTTGATAAAATCATAAGAGGCATGAATAGAGTGAATAGCCAAGTTTGTTTTCTTAGGGTAGGGGAGTCCAAAACTAGAGCGGAGAGGTTTAAGGTGAGAGGGGAAAGATTTAAAAGGGACCTGAGGGATAACCTTTTCACACAATGGGTGGGGTGTGCATGGAATGAGCAACCAGAGAAAGTGGTGGAGGCTGCTACAATTAAAAGGCATCTGGATGGGTATATGAATAGGAAGAATTTAGAGGGATATGGGCTAAATGGGATTAGGTCAGATTGGGATGTCTGGTTGGTGTGGACAGATTGGACTGCAAGGTCCATTTCTGTGCTGTACGACTATATAACTCAGCAAGCAACATTGTGTCCCTGGGAATTGTGTGGAGCTATGTCATGCCTGAGCAAGTGCAGTGGTATAAGTTGCCCAGGAGGTGTTGGCAATGAGGAGGCAATGTGGGTTCTGCAGGAGGAACAATACAGCCCCAGAAGAGATGTCAAGTCCCTACCTAACTGCATGAGAACACCTTTACCACTGATCAGTGACCACATCTCTCCATCCCGACTGTGTTGCTGTTCCTTCACTGTCATAGAATCATGGAACCTCGACAGTGTGGAAAGAGGCCACTCACGCCATTAAGTCTGCACCACCCAACGAAGAGCATCCCAACCAGAGCCAGCCCGCACCCTATCCCACAACCCATAATTCCCATTGGCCAATCCATCTAACCTGCTCATCTTTGGACTGTGGGAGGAAACCGGAGCACCCGGAGGAAACCGCGGGGAGAACTTACAAACTCCACACAGACAAATGGGCTGTAAATCCTGCCCTTGCTAGCCACACCCACATCTTGTGTATGAATAAAAAATAAAAGTCCACCACCACCATCTCGAGGAACACACAAAGATGGGTAGTAAATACTGACATCACACAGCAACATCCGCACCCACAAAAAAATGCCTTTTTTTTTAAATGATTTCTTTCACAGGGTTGTGATTTGGGAATGTTTCCATGCAAAGAAGGTTTCGCTGATGAAGGAGCTAATTTGATGAACCTGAGCAAGAATTGTCTGCCCTTCAAGAACACCGACACAGGGTTTAGTTTGAAATTCAATTTACAGAATTAATGAGACATTGATGCTCTTTTCTCTGTCTGACAGGCTTTGTGTTGCAATACTCTGTTGATAACAGTGAAGAATGGAAGGATGTCTTCATCAACCCAACTGAGCGCTCCTTCAAACTGGACCACCTCAAATGTGGCACTTGGTACAAGGTGAAACTGGCAGCCAAGAACAGTGTTGGAGCTGGGCGCATTAGCGAGATTATTGAAGCCAAAACTCATGGGAGAGGTGGGTCAGGATAAAAAGAAAAATTGTTATGGATGTAAGGTGTTGAGATAAAACCAATCATGAATGCTGCATTTTCTAGACTAGAACAAATGCAGACTGTTCTGAGACATGTTGTGCTGCTCATACACAGATAAGAGCAAGATTAGACCATTTAGCCCCTCAAACCTGCTATGCCATTCTAGCTAATTGATGATCATCTGCTTTGACTGGTCCATATAGTGGCAGGTCAACATATTTACTTCCATTTTGGGAAAGTCGTTGATGTGAAGAGACCATGGAGATCTCAACAGAAGAAAGAAAATGAGATAGAATGTAGACCATTTTCCCATTTTATTTTCCGTTCAGTTATCTCCATGCTACATGGGGCCACCACAATTCTGGTTGATGACCTTGATGTTGACCTTTGTTTTTGGATTTGCCAATTGTTTTTGTAGTTAGATAGTCTTCAGAATGAACCTGTGAACTAGAAACCATAGCCTGGCTAACCAGGAAACCTAATCACTCAACCTCTGCCATAGACATGTTGGAGGGAGTTACTGGGAGATTTTCCTGTTTGACTGCTATGGAAACATACTTTCCTCTGCTTTCCAATTCTGGAGGAGGACTTGAACCCAGAGCTTCTGGCTCAGAGACAGAGAAACTACAACTGTGATACAAGGCCTCCTAACTTTCCCACTCTATAAATTATTATTCAAATGAATAGGAAAACCTAAGGAACAACCTTCTCATGCAGAGCGTGGTGTTTGAATGGATTAATCTGCTAGAGGAGGTGGTGGAGGCTGGTACAGTTACAGCATTTAAAAGGCGTCTGGATGGGCATATGAATAGGAAGGGGTAGAGGGATATGTGCCAAGTGGGACTAGATTAATTTGGCCGGCATGGACAAGTTGGAGCAAAGGGTCTGTTTCCATGCTGTACGTCTCTATGACTGTATGATTTCAAAACCAAACTGCCATAGAACCTTTCGCATTGTAGTAGAGAATATTCAGTCCATCATGTCCCTGCTGGCTCTTAGAAAGCGTGATCCACTCCAAACCCATGTTTCCTTGTCAAGCATATATCCAAAGTCAATAGGTGTGGAGCTGAGAAAGCACAGTAAGTCAGACAGCATCCAAAGAGCAGGAAAGTCAATATTTCTACTGCTTTCCTGCTCCTCGGATGCTGTCTGACCTGCTGTGCTCTTCAAGCTTCCCATCTATTGACTCTAACTTCCAGCATCTGCAGTCCTTACTGTCTCAGTGCATATATCCAGTTATTGTGTGAAAGTTATTAGTGTATCTCCTGCCACCATCATTTCAGGGTCAGAAGTTATACCATACAAAGTTATTGTCCAAAAGATTTATTTGAAATCACAAGCTTTTGGAACTCTGCTCCTTTATCATCTGACCATAACGACATACTGTTTAAAAAAAATCTCTATCTACCATCCAGTTTATTTCCAAATTGCCTCAAACCTTTAGTTAGGGAACCACCCACTGGTGGAAACAATTCATTGTTTACTCAAGAAAAATGCCAAAGAACTTTGAATGCTGCTGAAATTCTCCTTTAATATTCTCTGCCCGAAAGGGAACAATCCCAGATTCTCTGGCATTGCGATGTAACTGCAGTCACTTATCCCAGTTACGAACCCCGATTGGAAAACACTTGCTAAGCAATCCCGAGTATGCTGTGAATCATATTGACAACCATTTCAGTGTTGGAAGCTGCATCTATTACTGCACAGAGTCCTGGTATTTGCAGACTGAAAGATTATGTGCACGCATTTCAACTTAACCAAATGGGTGACAGTCACTCTCTATTCATTGCCTTGATCAGTCAGAGACAAACTGTCCAGTTTAAATTTAAACAAAGCTCAACAGTTGTCTGTCAGTCATCATCTACTAGGTGCTTACTCAATGGAAAGCCTCCACCAGAGTCCATTTGCCAAATATAAAAATGTTGATTCACTTGGTATCCATTCAGATGCCATGACGAGTGCAAGATGAAAAGCTCCAACAAAATCTATCCTTTTTATTCAGCTGTGGCTTAAAGTTATGGCTAAAACATTTTTGGTAAATCTTTGTCCCCTACTCCCCCCTTTTTGCTAGTCTTTCACAGCCTTCCAGTTGTGCATGGCCAGAATTGGATGCAATGCTCAGGCAAAGACCTGTCCAATGATCGATAAAGGTGAAGCAAATTATTTTGCCTTAGTGTTTTAGGCATCTATTTACAAGCCTTTTTATTAACAGCTTGATCTATCTGTCTTTTCATATTCAGAGATGTGTAGTAGTCCCTCAGATCTGTCAGTGCCTGCATCTATTTTAAAGTCGTATCATTTTATGTACATTGTCAAATTTCCTGGCATGTGTTTCAATTACTTCATTACCTGTAACATGTGCCTCTAGTTGTCAATGCAAAGAAAAATAAAAATTGGTTAAAGTATAAAATAGGCTTTCCAACTAAAACAACCCTAGACAGAACATTTTGACATTAGAGATGTCAGTTATTAATAAGCAATTTGCTCAACTCCCTCCCTGTGGCCTCTGGTACAGATTAAGAAAGGTCACATCGAGCTTGTGCAGTTTGAGTTCAGTATCTCCCAGTGCTTCGGAATCGCTCAGGTTCAGGTCCCAGAGCTGGAGATGGCATCCAGCTGTTCCTGGATCTGTCCTTGCATGGACTGTTCCTGCCAATCAAAGGCAAACAGAACTACTTCCACATTTAGGGACAGACTGGCTTGGCATTTAAAGCTGGGAATGTGAGAAGCTGCCATCTCGGAGCTACAAGGGAAAAGGACAACGTGAAAGAAAAACTTCGTTTTTACAAATTTTTCAGTTCCAGCTTTGTAATTGTGAACATCTTTCCCAACTCTGGGATCTATAGCAATTCGACTATGTTTTGCAACTAATATTTTAAATAAATTATTTTAGCATCATCCTTTCATGTGTCTTTTTTTGGGCAGGCACGGTGGCTCAGTGGTTAGCACTGCTGCCTCACCGTGCCAGAGACCCAGGTTTAATTCCAGCCTCAGACGACTGTCTGTGTGCAGTCTGCACATTCTCCCCATGTCTGCTGGGTGCTCTGGTTTCCTCCCACAGTCTGATGATGAGGTTAGGTGGAATGTCCATGCTAAATTGGCCATAGTTTCCAAGTTGGGTCAGCAATGGTAAATGTGGGGTTACAGGGATAGGGTAGGATGCTATTTGGAGGGTCAGCACAGGCTGCATGGCCTCCTTGTGCATTGTGGGGATTCTGTCATGACTTTAACAAGATATATTTAAAATGTGAAGCTAGGGATGTTGATCAATGTGCCTCTTATTTCTTTCCTTTTTGTTTCTTCTTCCAGAACCTGCTTTCGACAAGGACCGGCATCTCTTTACCCACATTAACTCTACCCACGCCAGGCTCAACCTCCAAGGGTGGAACAGTGGTGGCTGCCCCATCACAGCAATCGTCATGGACTACCGTCCCAAAGGCACCTGGCCTTGGCTTACGTTAAAGACCAACTTGTCGCATGAGGTTTTCCTACAGGACCTGCAAGGGGCCACTTGGTATGAGTTGAAAATGAGAGCCTGTAACAGCGCTGGATGTGGCAACGAGACAACACATTTTGCCACACTCGATTATGACGGAAGTAGGTGTGGGGAGTGGTTGTGGGGAATTTAACTTTTCACCTTCAGGTCATGGCTTTCTTGAGAAAACCTATTTCTTCACATGGAGGACCCAGGGTACACTGATCCAATCCCAATTTCGCCACAGAAACACAACACAGCACTTCCCAGATGTTTTTCCTTAAACATTACCATGGCACACTCCCACACTTTCACTAAAGCCGGGCAGCATAACTGATTTGTGCTGGAGCACTGAATTGAGGACATCTATTTACATTTAACAGTGTGATAGACATCTGATAGTCCATAGCTCAATAACTAGTAACAAGGAACTGAGTGCTCATTTCTTCAACGCTCCATGTCCGACGGAGGCATCATTAGAGCAGATGTGACTGGGATGGAGTATCAGAGAGTGAGGAAGAGGTCTTATAGGAGTAAGGTGGGAAGAAGTGAGAGAAATATAATGGGGAGAGGAAGTAAATATCTAGTAACATGTACGGCTGTAAGTTGATAAGAAGTATCAGTCTTATTATCAAAAAGCAAATCCTTAAAGATAGTATGTGACGTTCAGGAAGAGGAAAGAATGGGCAGAAGGTGAAGATTTGAAGCACGGTAAATGACATCTTTGGGAGTCAGAGGAGTTCGGAGCTGCATGAAGTCAGTTATCAGTGTCAGAAAGACAAAAGAAGATTGGGAAAGGGTGCAATTATAAAATGGCCACTAACAGCACAAATAAAGAATTTAGGAGGAATTTCTTTATACAGGGCATGTAAAACTCCTTTCCACATGTCTTGATTGAAGCAGAGAGTGACATTGCATTTCAGGAGAGATGTGATACACACAGGAGGGAGCAGGCATGAGGGGATGTTGGGGGTGACAATAGAAGGAGCATTAAAAGCGGGCACTGTCTCACCTGCAGTATAAACACACGCATGGACCAAGATGGGCCGAATGGAGTGTTTTTTGAGACAGTAGACTCTTTATATGTCGAAGCTGAACACCCAATATTGCAATCGTTATTACTTTAATGTAAGCTTTGACTCCACCTAGAGGCTGAGTTAATAAATTTCTGCTGACTGAAACTGAGTGTTAGGGAGTCTGCTTCCCCATTCTCTTCAACTGGTTCTTCAAAAGAAATTAAAGTTGATCAAAGGATTAAACAATGGTGAACCTCAAGCCCTCCAAGAACTCTGTGTTTATTCAAACCTGTCCATTCTCCACTTTGTTCGCACGAAGGAAACCATCCAGGTTTTATATATTGAAAATGAAAGTCTTAAAATAACAGGATCTGCCTGTTACATTTAAAAAGGCATTGGGTTGCAGAGTAGATCTGGAGGGAATGTTAAAGGATCAGGAGCAAGGGGACACAGAATAAAAGTAATTCGGAAAAGAAGCAAAACCAATGAGGAAAGACATTTTTCACATAGCAAGTGGTTCAGTTGTGGAATACATTACCTGAGAGTGTGATGGATGCTGGGTCAGTCGAGGCATTCTACAGGAAAGTTAAACAATTATTTGAGAGTTTTCCATGCTCTTATGGTAGTGGCACTAAGAGAATTGTCTCACTTGGAGAATCATTGAAGCCACAATAGCCAAATAGCCTCCTTCCACAATTCCACGGCTGGGTGTTACTGGCCATATTTGGCTCCATTAACAGCAAAAACATTTCAGTTAGAAGGTTTTGAAAGTCACATAGATCAGGGATCTTGAGTTCCAAGTCTGTGGTGGCCATTGCTTTCAGTCATCTGGGATCTGGAATTCTCTTGCTAAATCTCCGCATTGCTCCCACCTCCTCTAGGACCCTCCTTAAAACTCATCCATTTCATCAAGCTTTTGGTCACCAAAATCTCCTCTTTTCAATTTTGAACTGATTGTGTTCCGGTGAAGTACTTTGGTAAATTTCGCTAAGTGGCAGTCACTGTGTAAGGGCAAGCTGCTCGTCGTATTTGCAGAGGCAGGGGAATCCTCCCTTCCCCCACTTACCTGCCAAGGCTTGTGGCCAGTGAGGATAGGTTGTGCACTTGATGCAGTCGCGAGGAAAGATAACTGCCCCTTCTACTTTGCCCAGCAAGGAAGCACAACAATTTGTACACACCACCCCAAGACAACTGAGTGCATACAGGGTGGCACGTTGGCTCAGTGGTTAGTACTACTGCCTCACAGTGCCAGGGCCATGGGCTCGATTCCAGCCTCAGGTAACTGTCTGTGTGGAGATTGCACATTTTCCCAGTGTCTACAAAAGTTTCCTTCTGGTGCTCTGATTTCCTCTCACAATCCAAAGATGTGCAGATTAGGTGAATTGGCCATGCTAAATTGCCATAATATTTAGGGATGAGTAAGTTAGGGGTAAATGTAGGGTGGATTACTCTTTGGAGAATTAGTGTGGACTTGTTGGGCTGAAGGGCCTGTTTACACACTGTAGGGATTCACTGATTCTACTGATCAGGAGTGCACTGTGCTGTGTTCCAAATCGGAAGGCGCCCTCGTCTTTATGTGAACTGCTGCAGCATGTGGAGTGGACTTTTGAATCACGCAGTCCCTGTTGCAAACTGAGTCCTGCAGTCAGACCTTGTAAGGGCTGTCTTGAGGTAACGGTCAATTATTCTGGCACCTGCCCCCCAGCGCTGAGCAACAAATGCCAACCAGCCCCTGCTGGGATTTCCCCAGGCTCCCTCAGAGAGCCAGGCACCGATGTGCTTCAAGATGACAGAGCAGGCAGAGAGTGACCTTTACCTGGCCACCACCATTATCACATTAATCTAGCAAGTTTGTGGGAGGTAGAAGCAGTGAGAAAAATAGCAGGCTTGCACGATAATAGGACTTGAAGTATTTCCAACTGAGTGCTAGCCTTCCTCTGTTCTTTAATTCTGCAATCAGTAGTACTGGCCATCTGCTGCTACTTCCAGAGCCTCAAGACATGTTGGACTGCAAATATTTTCTCAGAGATATAAACCTTTCCCGGTCAAGATTCCCAAATGTACAGTGCGTCCAACTGAAAGTTCAGGAGTAACATCTTTACCTGAGAGTTGTCACTGCAAGGCGTGGTTGAGGTGAATATCATGGAATTATTTAAGGGGGAGCAGAATAGGCTCAAGAGAGAAAATAACTAAAGTTAGATGATGAGGCAAGAGGTTTGTTCAAAGTTGAAACTCTGGCCTGGACTGAATACAATAAAGAATGGCAATGCTGGGGATCTGAAACAAAAGCAGAAAGTGCTGGAGAAACTCAGCCGTTCTGGAAGCATCTGTGGAGGGAAAAACAGACTTAATGTTTCAAGTCCATTGACTCTTGGTCAGAGCTGAAAGCAGCTGGGAAATGGTAGTATTCATACTGCTGACCGAGCGGGAGGGCTGAATGTGATTTGCTGATGTACATTCCAAAGGAAGAAGGTAAAGGATTAATGACCAGACAGTTACTTGTCACACAGAGAAAATGCCCAGTCAACCTTAACATTCAACAATTTGCAAGGACTGCAATGAAACTGAGCTGTCGTCATCCAAAGGATGTACCTAGCGTGGCCTCTTATTTCTTCCTCTCTGTACTGTCACTGTGAAATGCAACATTGATATGAAACGTTAGCCAAACAAAGAGTGTGAATTGTATGTACTATTCTGTGTGAAAAATAACAAGAATTCTCTTCGCTCCTTTATATTTTGTGCGATGGCTTCACTTTGGAATTACTGACAACTTTTTTGATTGTCAGACTGCAGTTTGTGTCATAAAGCAGTAAATGTTACAGGAACATGGGCTTGTAGCAAATTGCCAACCTGTTTCCTTTTCACTTTAATGGGTGAGAAATGGGTGTGGTTTAAACTGGGCTAATAATCTGCCTTCTTCAGGGCTTGTACTCTCTTGCATTTAGAAGAATGAGAGAGTATCTCATTAAAACATATAAAGTCCTGATGGGACTACACATAAGAAGAATGTTCCTTATGTTGGGGAAGTGCAGAGCTAGGGGTCACAGCCTAAGGGGTAAGCCATTCGGGACTGAGATGAGGAAGAATTTCTTCACTCAGTGAGTTGTGAACCTGTGGAATTCCCTCCCACAGGAAGCTGTTGGGGCCAATTCATTAGATAGATTCAAGAGGGAGCTGGATGTGGCCTTTGTGTCTAAAGGGATCAAGGGGTATCGAGAGAGAGTGGAAGTGGGATACTGAAATTGCATGATCAGCCATGATCATATTGAATGGTAGAACAGGCTCGAAGGGCCGAATGGCCTATTCTTGTTCCTACTTTCTATGTCTCACGCTATTGGAAAACACCATTCTTAACCCCAAAGGGATTTTTATGCAGATAGTGCACTGCCCTGTGCAGTTTCCTCTCTGTGAGCAGACATTGCTCCTATTCTGGTCCAGTGGCCCTGTGTACACTGCTTTGTTGTGGGCCATGACCTTCAGGCTTGGCCTAAGCCACAATCGACGCTTCAAGATTCATCTTGGCAACTGAAAGCAACAACCTCCCTCTCTTTGTTTTATTTCATATCCAGAAGTGCTCTCACACAAAACTGAACATATCTTTTTTCTATCACCAAATCATCCTTTATTCACCACCTCAAAATCACCCGTGTTTCCAAATAGTGAAGTGCCAGGCAAGGGAACTACAGACCAACAAAGTGAGGGAGAGGAGGTGGAGAGGGAAAGGGGTTATATCAAAATGGAGTTGGGAGCACTCCACCCCCTGCAGTGCTCACCTTTCCCTAAAAGCACAAACATATTGATGGACACTGTGTGATCACTCTCCAAGGACACCCAGGTGTGAACATAGCCATGGAAACAAGGATGGCATTCAGAAACCATGCCCCCCCCCCAATGCCTGTTGCCTGCACCCTGGCTCCTCCTCATTGTATGACAGTTATTTACCAAGGAGACCTGCTGACTTTGACGAGTTTATGAGCTTCAAGTCGCAAAGTGTTGCCTAGCAGCTTCCACTGAAACATTAGAAGTCCCTGTTTATAGCAGCATCAAAGCAAGCATAAGAAAGTGAAAAAGAAGCAAGTCTGTGTCTTCCAGCTGTAAATTGTTGGCAAAAATGTAAAATCCAATAAAATGAATGAGTATTTTGCCAAATATAAGGTAGTGGGTTAAAGGAGCACAGATGTACTGTCTGGAATATGTCTTTATAAGGTGCAATAAAATAAAGGAGGGGACCTCATGCTGAGAATTGTGGTGTGGCCAATGCACCCATACACTAGAATGCCAGCTATTCCAAACAATAGTGATATCTCAATAAGCCTGCCATTTCAGAACTAATGCAGGAAATAAACAACAGAACTATCAGCATTTGTGCAAAGGGAAAGACAGGTGAACAGTTGATAGGTATTTCCTGTAGATTGCTGGTTTGGTTCCAGATTTCCCAGATTTCTTTATCCTTCCTCTCTTTCTACTCTCACAATTAACCTCGGAATCCCACTCTTAGACCACACCAGCATTGTTATGAACCAGGACAGACCTCCTCAAAACATTTTAAGAAGATAGCCTAGGCCCTAACTTTTCTAACTGCTTTAACAGGTATAGAGTGGATATTCCAGGAGTGATGCGGTTGACCCAGCAACTCAGTTTTAAACAAAACAGAATTTATTTCCACATGAGCAAAAAGAAAACCAAATTTAGAATAATATCCTATTTCTAAACCCAATCAACATGACAACGTAACTTAATTATGCTGTTCCAAAAACTGGCTACATCCCCATAAACACCCTCTCAGCAAAAACAGGTAAAATCAAACGCAGGTTCTTATAGGAGAGATGTCAGAGAGAGACACGATCAGTATGGAGTTGTTTCTTCGGGTCCAGCAGCTTTTCTGGGTTCCCAGCTAAAACTTGACTAGTAGCTACAAACAAAACAGCTTGCTAAAACCAAACCAAACCAAAACTTGTACTGGGAGAAATGGCAACTCCCCTTTCATTGTATAAATATTTTTTAAAAGCTTCTTCTCGAAGTTAAACTCAGATGTATTGGAACCTCTGCCTTTCCGACCCCTTGAAAAAAAACCATAGCCTTGTTAAAGGAGCAGCATTGTCACAACATCCAATTTTGCAAATATCATGAGTATCACTGAATTGTCGAGGTACAGAATGAGGCCATTCAGCCTGTCATGCTGGGGCTTAGTCTCTGAAGATGTAGTTCACCCAGTGCCATTCTCCTGATTTCTACCCCATAATCCTACACATCCTTCCCTCTCCGATAACAATGTAGTTCCCCCTTTGAAAGGACCAGTTGAACTGTCACTTGAACCATACATTCCAGCTCCCAACCAATGTCTACGAAAAGAGAAGCTTTTCTGAACAGTCTTTGCTTCTTTTGCTCCAATATACTCTCCTTTTGAATTCTGTCCAAAACAAAGCTGTCACTTGCATGGTTCAGGCAGTTCCCCCAGTGCCCCTTTTATGATATTTTTTAATCAACCGATTCAGAGATACACACCTCTAGAGCAAGTGGAATTTGAACCCAGGCGTCCTGGTCTAGAGATTTGTATCATGCCACTGCTACACAAGAGCCCCCACCTTGTATTTTAATTCCACATTGACTGATTAATCCATTCATAGGAACATTACAAGGAAGAGGAGACCATTCAGCCCCTTGGGCATCTAGCCTACAGCTCAATTGGTTCAAAGTTTTAGATTAGATTAGATTCCCTACAGTATGGAAACAGGCCCTTCGGCCCAACAAGTCCACACCAACCCTCTGAAGAGTAACCCACCCAGACCGATTTCTCTACCCTCTATTTACCTCCCAACTAATGAACCTCACACTATAGGCAATACACCTGACCTGGAAATCTTTGGATTGTGGGAGGAAACCGGAGCACCCGGAGAGAACCCATGCAGACACGGGGAGAACGGGCAAACTCCACACAGACAGTCCCCGAGGCAGGGATCGAACCTGGGTCCCTGACGCTGTGAGGCAACAGTGCTAATCACTGAGGCAAAGTTGATCTGCATCCAAACACCATTTCCAGATTTTACTCCACTCCCACAGATAACTAATAATCTGAATTTTAAAAGCACCAACTGGTCAGTAACACAACCTCATCTGTAAAGGTTGGTCTCATTTACTTCTACCTTCCAATGAGACATTGTTCAAAGCTAACGGCATTATATAAATGGAGCTTGCTCCTTTTTAAAACTGTAATGATTGCATTTCTCCAGTCAAAGGAACTCGGAGCAAGAGTAGGCCTGTCCTTCCAAACCCATCAATGCCTTTAATATCTAAATACTTATCCATCTCTTTCTTAGATATAGTCAGTGACCCAGTATCCACAACCTTCTGCTGTAGTGAGTTCCACAGTTTAACCACCCTCTGAATGAAGAAATGTTTCCTAATCTCAGTTATAAATGGCCGGTTGGTACAGTGTCCCTATGTCTGCCATCAGGACACCTGTACTCAAGTCCCACCTATTCCAGAAGTGTAAAGTAACATCTCTGAATGGGTTGATGAAAATTATCCAGCCAATGTCTTGACACTGTGATTCCTGATCAAGGGCTTTTGCCCGAAACGTCGATTTTGCTGAAGCTCCTCGGATGCTGCCTGAACTGCTGAGTTCTTCCAGCACCACTGATCCAGACTGTGACCCACGGTTCTGGTCTCTCCAAAATAGGGTGCACCCTCCTGCATCTAACCTCACTCGCCCTGTTACAATCCGACACATTTCAATCTCCTCGATACTTCTAAACTCTAGTGAATACAATAACAGCAACAATAATTTGAATTTATAATCAATCTTAATGTAATAAAATATCCAAAAATGCTTCACAGGAGAATAACATGAATGAACGTATCACTGGTATTACTTGGGATGGAACTTTAAGAGCGACCAAGTGAGCTCTAAGTCATTTATGAATAAAAAATGTATATGTTACAAATAATTTCAAAGTCACTGAAATCTGATTTCAGGCCTAAGGCACTTGTGAACTATTTCAGGATCCTCATTACAGTTCATGACCTGTTTCTAACCCCCTCGGAATTTGTTTCCAGGTATCTCTCATCATTTAGATGTTGATTTTTTTTTAACATGCTCTGATATGTTAGGCACTATCCCACCAATCAAATCGATCCAAGGAGAGGGAGATGACGTGAAGAAACTGTTCACCATAGCTTGTCCTGTGATCCTGGCAACGGTTGCCGTGGCACTCCTGTTCATCATCAGGAAGAAACGGAAGGAGAAACGCCTGAAGAGACTGCGCGGTAAGTGGGAGGGGTCAGAGAACATGGGTGAGTACCCTCGGGTCAAACTAATTATTCCTGAGGTGATTGCAAAGCTCTCTCTTGGTGGCTCAACTGATTAAAACACAGTGTGGATTTGAGAGCCAGGGTCCTGGAGTCATTGGGTCAAAATCCACTCCCAGATCGAATTGTAGGTCTATTTACCCACCATGGGGACTACAACAGTTCAAGGAGGCAGCTCACCACCACCTTCTCAGCTTAACCCAGCCACCGACACCCCCATTCCCTTGAATGAATGAAATGAAGACCCCACAGCCAAAGACTTTGACCTGAGTAACAGTGGGGATTCTGGGATTGACCTTTTGTGCTGGAGTTGGGTGCTTCTCACCCCCACCCCCAACCCAGTCTATCCAGAGATTCCCCCACCTGGTGGAATCAGCATGTCAGTGAGCACAAGATTGTGATTCCATCAGCTACTGACTCTCAGTGACATCGAGTGGCCACCTAGGAGAGATATGTTACATATCAATGAGTTACATTCTGGGGTAAGGAAGATCAATAAAAGTTGAATATATCAGTTAGCTGAGTCAGAAAGTAAAGTCTGTTCTTAGTGAGAATTTGCTAGTTTTGATTTAGAACTTTGAATTTCATCAAATCTATAATATAAGAATGCTGAGTTACCATCTGTTTAAAGATGAGGTCTCTGTGATTTCTTGTCTTGTTTTTGTCTCCTCCACAAAGTTGAAGCATTCCTGCTGTGAATTGTGTGCAGTCCATTTAATACAATGGAACTTGACTGGACCTTTCTAGGTTCTGTGATTTTAATTTTTATACTAGAACACCTTGGATGCCTAATTATTTCCCAACTGTTAGCGAGCCAGCAGGAGCTTTGTGATGCTGATAGGATGTGTCCTTACGTTCTGTTCACATTCCCTGGCTGTGCCAATTACAAAGAGAAGAAATCTGGCTGAGATTGCACTGGAGTCTTCTCCTTTGAAGAGTGCCACGATAGCACAGGTGGTTAAAGGAGGGCAGTGCTGACCAGATGGTCACCGATTTGAGTTGGACGACCGGCTTGGACAGTACCGACAAAATCCTTGGATTCATTTAAGGGACATTTGGGAGAGATGATGGGAGGAGGGTGGGTTTCTACAGATGGATGAACTAAGATAGAAGCTGACTGATTTTCTTCATCAGTGAAGCTTTGCTGGAGTTTAGGTTCTGACTGAACGCTCCATAACTGGCCAAGTCTTGAGACTGCCTCGAAGCTCAATTGCAATCAATCTCAAAACTCCCTGAGATTTACCAGCTGTACACTTCAACTCCTCTCACTCACGGCATCTTCATAATTATCTATGCCCCATGGCACATACACTCTCTCTCTCTCACTCTCTCTCACAAACACACATACACACACTCTCTCACACACATACTCTCACATACACACACACAAACACATGCACACACACACATGCACTCTCTCTCATACACACACAAACACACACACACACTATCTCACACACACAAATAAACACACAGACACGCTCACACACATACAGCCATACACTCACACACACAAATACTCACACACACTCTGTCTCTCACACACAGACACATATACTCACAAACACAGACATTTACACACTTGCACACACAAACACAGACATAAATATACACATGCCCACATAGACACGCAGACACATACAGATGCGCGCGCGCACACACACATGCGCATATACAGATGGCCATGCACACATGCACAGACAAATAAATACACCCACACACACATATACATGCAGAGACATACACACAACACATACCCACATACACAGGCACACATAAACATATACACACACCCACATACATGCACACAGACTTATACACACACACACACACACACAGTCCAGTGGTATTATCGCTGGACTATTAATCTAAGTAATATTCCAGGAACCTGGGTTCGAATCCAGCCACGGCAGTGATGGAATTTGAATTCAAAAAGCATCTGGAATTAAGAGTCTAATAGTGACCATTAATCCTTCACCAATTGTTGAAAAGCCCATCTGCCCTTTAAGGAAGGAAACTGCCATTCCCACATGATCTGGTCTCCTGTGACTCCAGACACACATCAATGTGGTTGACTCTTAACTGCCCGCTGGGCAATCAGGGATTGGCAATAAATGCTGGCCTAGCCAGTGATGCCCTCACCCTGTGAATGAATAACAAAAAATCCCAACCCCAGGAATAGTTGATCTTGTGGATAGCTTGGAAGGGAACTTGCAAGCACCTGCTGTCTTTGTCATTATCGATCACATATTGGGAGGTACTGCGATAGAAGGAGCCTTGGTGAGTTTTTGCAGCCACTGTGCATGAATAGTGAAGGGAACAAATGTTTAAAATGGTGGCAATGTGTCAATCAAGTCGCTGCCTTGTCCTAGACGCTGTTTAGCTCCTCATGTACCAACCAAACCAGGGTGAGAGACCTCCTTGTTAGCACACATTTCTAGTTTTCCCCAAGGTAAATTCTTAGAGCACCTAGCTAACGCCAGGTTTAACATCCATCTCATTTCACTGGCCTTCTCTCCACTGTTATAGCACCCATTACTATACAGAACAGAATTACGTGACCTCAAAATATTCTGCACAGGGATAAATCATGACCCTTTCATAAGAAGATAGTTAGTTTTGCAAAGTTTATATCCATTTAAATTCATACTTTCCTGATGACTGATGTCAGTAAATACGCTTTTATCTATTTTTTCTCATTTCAACCAGACATCTCTTGTCATTGTCATTGAGCTCATTTATTGAAGATATTCAAATGGGACCTCTCCCTCTGACAGGAGTTTGAGTGACATGGCTGATTTCAAATCTGCCTTTGCCTGCCTGTGTCCCCTGGGTTTGGACTGAAATTGGGACACTCATTTATTAAGTGTGGCTAGCTGAAAGAGATATTAAAAAGACCACTGATGCCTGTGGAGTTATAACCCATTTAAATGTCACAGTGTTGGGTGAGAGCGGAACAGCTGGTAGCGGTTCTGGTCTCTTACAGTACATTCTTTTTTTAAAACCAGTCACTCATGCTTGCCAATCATAATGGATGATAAGTTTCATCAGTGCTCTTTCTGGCTATCTTTCAAATTCCATAAAAATCAAAGACAGTTCTGTCAAAATTCTTCCCATATGGAGCTTTAACAGTTAAGCAATTTTTCCTTTTCTTGGAAACTAATCATTGCATTTTTTCATATATTTCAGATGCAAAGAGCCTGGCAGAAATGCTAATAAGGTAAGACACGCTTAGAAACCTGCAGCAAGAATCACTGCATCTATATGTTTCTACATAGTGAATAATAGCACATAAAGTATCTACCAAGAGTATCTGCAGTCTGCATCTGGAGTATCCGCACCTAGAATATCTACACCTTCAGTATCTGCACCTGGAATATATGCATTTACAGTATCTACATCTAGAATATCTCCATCTACAGTATCTGCACCCAGAATATGTGCATTTACAGTATCTACATCTAGAATATCTCCACCTACAGTATCTGCACCTAGAATCTATGCATTTACAGTATCTACATCTAGAATATCTCCATCTACAGTATCTGCGTCTAGAATATATGCATTTGCAGTATCTGCATCTAGAATATCGATACCTGGAATATCTGCACCAGAGCGGCAACACCTTTAATATTTCCATGAGAATCTCTGTATCTAGAGTGTCTGCACTTTGAATTGTTGCCAGTCACAAAAAGTCAGTTTCCTTATAGTTAAATTATATTATTTATATTGTTGTTTCCTGACTGAGGATGTCCCAAACATACTTTAAAGCCAGTAAAGTCAATTTAAGGTGCAATCACTGCTGTATTGTAGAAATCATAGCCACAAATGTGTACGCAGCAAGATCCCACAAGTAAGACAAGAAGATAATGAGCAGGTAATCAATTCTCAGTGTTATTTGATGAGGGATAAATATTGATCAAGGCACCATGAATTCCCATGCTGTTCTTCAGAATAATGACACACAATCATTTACATCCAGCTGAGATGGAAGGTGAAGCCTCAGTTTAACATCAGATCAGAAAAACAGCACCCCCAACAGTGGAGCACTCCCTCAGCACAGCATTTGAGTGTCTGCCTAGTTTTTGTAGGAGAAAGTGAGGACTGCAGATGCTGGAGATCAGAGCTGAAAATGTGTTGCTGGAAAAGCGCAGCAGGTCAGGCAGCATCCAAGGAACAGGAGAATCGACGTTTCGGGCAGAAGAAGGGCTTATGCCCGAAACGTCGATTCTCCTGTTCCTTGGATGCTGCCTGACCTGCTGCGCTTTTCCAGCAACACATTTTCAGGTGCCTAGTTTTTGTGCCCTGGACTGGCTCTTGGACTTGCAGTGAGCTTGTGAGGTGGGAGTGTTGACGCTGAGCCACAGCTTGTTCAGAATAGAAGCAGTTTCCCCTTTGTATCTCTGTAATGATACAGAGTCAATCAGTGGTAAGGTTCTTTGATTTTCACTTGATTTTTCATCTGCAACTTCAAAGCAAGCCTCAGAAGAGAACTGGAAGTTCCTCCCCAGCCCCCCCCCTACCATTTTACCTTTTTGGTTTTCAGTGACATGCTTCCTGCTGCAAAAAAATAATTTAAATTCTTGTGTTCAAAGAACAAAAAGAAAAGAAACACAAGTTGAGGAGACGTCTCTCATTAGATGTGACACTGATATATTGTTGCATGGCTCAAAGTGGAAATCACACTCAGAGTGAAGCAGAGTGCTTTGAAAGGAACAAGACCTCAAAGTAGTTTTTGAAAATGAAATTGGAAACGGTGGTAAAAGAGTCTGGAGGTTCCGAGATTTTCAAACCAACGCTGTTGCAGGAAACAAGGAAAATAGAAGCTGTAATTATTTTGACTGGATGGAAATTGTTTATCACCTGGTCAGTACCAATAAGATTGAGAAACAAATACCCCGAAAGGCTACAGTCAGCATCACAGGTACACAGAGAGGGAGAGAGTCTCTTGTGGAATATTAGCTCAGATCTTATTTTCAGATGTCAACCTGCCTTTCCCATTTTAATTCACCTCCCTGCCAAACCATGCGTGAACACTGGTTATTGGCCAGGAATTCTTTGTTCGTTTTTTTTGTAAAACATCCAGCCCAACCCCCACTCCCCCAAAATATTCAATATTTGAAGTGGGGTGGTTTGGTGAGTGAGCAAGGGGCTAGGTGTGCTGTGGCTTGTGTCCTTTTAGGAAAAAAAAATGAATTCTTCTTGATGTAGACATTGCTAGCAAGTTCATTTCTTTGCCGGTCTTGTGGACTCACTGAGTGGCCTGCGAGGCTACTTCAGACGTCAGTTAGAGTGGACAGGAGTCACATACAGGCCAGATTGAGTAAAGCTGGTTTCTTTATCTGAAGGAGATCAGAGAATCAGTTAGGCTTTTCTGCCGATAACTTACTGGTTCCTGCTTCTTATTAAAAACCAAAACTGCTTTGGGGATTCTCAATCTGATTTGAACTGGTGCTCCCTGAGTCCAGTTGTCCAGACCAATACCATGATGCCTGACCTCAGCACAAAGTCAGAGTCATAAAGTCATAGAGATGTACAGAATGGAAACAGACCCTTCGATCTAACCTGGCAATGCCGACCCAATATGGTGTAGGTTAGTTCCAGTAGAGACACTGACTGGAAGATCAGGCAGACTTCTGAATGATACCTGATCAGATGTTGCCCATTCTGCAATGCCCTGCCACAGTTTGTCACACACCAGTCCCCACGAAGATGTCCAGCTGTGCATGTATACAGGGGAAAGTGAGGACTGCAGTTGCTGGAGATCAGAGCTGAAAAATTTGTTGCTGGAAAAGCACAGCAGGTCAGGCAGCATCCAGGAGAATCGACGTTTCGGGCATAAGCCCTTCTTCAGGAATGAGGAAGGTGTGTCAACCAGGCTAAGATAAAAGGTAGGGAGGAGGGACTTGGGGGACGGGCATTGAGAATGCAATAGGTGGAAGGAGTTAAGGTGAGGGTGATAGGCTGGAGAAGGGGTCGGGGCGGAGAGGTCAGGAAGAAGATTGCAGGTCAAGAAGGCGGTGCTGAGTCCGAGGGTTGGACTGAGATAAGATGGAGGGAGGGGAACTGAGAAAGCTGGAGAAATCTGCATTCATCCCTTGGGGTTGGAGGGTGGAGGGAACAACCCAGATGGCCTCTTCTTCAAAGACCACAATTTCCCCTCAGACGTGGTTGATGTGGCTCTCCACCGCATCTCCTCCACTTCCCGCTCCTCCGCCCTTGAACCCCGCCCCTCCAATCGCCACCAGGACAGAACCCCACTGGTCCTCACCTACCACCTCACCAACCTCCAGATACATCGTATCATCCTTCATCATTTCCGCCACCTCCAAACAGACCCCACCACTAAGGATATATTTCCCTCCCCTCCCCTATCAGCATTCCGGAAAGACCACTCCCTCTGCGACTCCCTTGTCAGGTCCACACCCCCCACCAACCCAACCTCCACTCCCAGCACCTTCCCCTGCAACCGCAAGAAATGCAAAACTTGTGCCCACACCTCCCTCCTCAGTTCCCTCCAAGGCCCCAAGGGATCCTTCCATATCTGTCATAAATTCACCTGCACCTCCACACGCATCATTTACTGCATCCGCTGCACCCGATGTGGCCTCCTTTACATTGGGGAGACAGGCAGACTACTTGCAGAACGTTTCAGAGAACCCCTCTGGGACACCTGCACCAACTAACCCAACCGCCCCGTGGCTGAACACTTTAACTCCCCCTCCCACTCCGCCAAGGACATGCAGGTCCTTGGCCTCCTCCATCGCCAGACCATAGCAACACGATGCCTGGAGGAAGAGCACCTCATCTTCTGCCTAGGAACCCTCAAACCACAAGGGATGAATGCAGATTTCTCCAGCTTCCTCATTTCCCCTCCCCCTACCTTTTATCTTAGCCTGCTTGGCACACCTTCCTCATTCCTGACGAAGGGCTTATGCCCGAAACGTCAATTCTCCTGCTCCTTGGATGCTGCCTGACCTGCTGCGCTTTTCCAGCAACACATTTTTCAGCATGTATACAGGGGCTCCATTGTCCTACACATGATGATTGTTTTCAGTGCACCAATCACAGCATTCACTTCTGGCGCCGGGAGTAAGTGTCAGGCATGGCTTGCACAGCCAATAAGAAAACCAAAGGGAATGCTGAGTATCAGCTCTCTCTGCAAGGTACTCCTGCTTTGTTTTGTGCCTTGCTTTCATGCCCATTTATATTGGAAATTGATGCAATGTTGTGGTATTTCTCTGTAGGAGGATACATCCACCAATCCTCTTTGACTTAGTCTGAGGATCTATTTGGTTTATATTGGTGGAGGGTCAACCATTAGTGATTCTTAACAAGAAAAGGCTCTTGTCTTAATTAAATACAATTTATCATACAACAGTAATTAGGTACAATTCACACAAATTAGTTAGACATTGTTACTTAGACTATTAGGCGACAGAGAGGGCACATCTGGCCCCTTTGAGATCCAGAGCTATTCTCATGATTTCCCCACCCTAGTCTGTACGACATTGTCAGATTGAGTGGAGCTTAGTGCAGTCTCCAACATTAACCCTTTCAGAACCATTACCTTGTGCAAACTTTAGCCTAACAGCCTGAGTTGAACTTGAACTGAGGGGGAAACATTTGTTCCTTGAAGCATTTGAAGGACATATGAGGTCAGAAAATACTTCTTTCACATGGGAACAAACCAATCAGATTCCAGTTCCTGGACATTCACTGTGTCTTTGAGGCAAATAGTGAAGTATGACAAAGTGAGTAAAAAATGAGTTAAAATCATTGGCAAAACAGCAAGACGTGAGACCAGGAGAATTTTTCTCAACAGAGTTGTTAAGATTTGCAACCTTCTCTGTGGAGAATTACTTATTCATTATTATTACTTAATTAATGATTCTATAAGTAAATGTAAAATCAAGTTAGACAGGTACTTGAGCATGAGAAATATGCAGATTATAGACAAAAGGCAAAGGGAGTATTCCTTTTCTTATTGTTCACAGGACATGGGCATCATTAGCTCTGTCAGCATTTACTTTCTGCCCATAATTGCCCTTGAGAAGGTGGTGGTGAGCTATCTTCTTGACCCACTGAAATACCTCAGGGACACTCACGGTGTTGCTAGGGAGGAAGTTTCCAGATTTTGACCCAATGACATTGAGGGAACTGAGATATATTTCCAAGTCAGGGTGGTGTGTGCCTTGGCAAGCAGCTGATGGATGGTGGAGATCCCATGTATCTGCTACCCTTGTTCTTCCAAGTGGTAGACTTCATGGGTTAGGAAGATGCTGTCAAAGGATGTATTGTGAGTCATTGCATTTTGTTAGTAATGGGAATCAGTGGTGAAGGCTGAGAATGTGAAAGGTGATGGATGAGGTGTCAGTTAAGTAGATAGCTTTGTTCAGCATAGTGTTGAGTTTCTTGGATTTTATCAAAGTAACACTGTTGATTGGTGCCTATGGATTTAACAAAAAAGGTATTTAAATGATGCCACACTTTGGATTCAAGCAAAAAGTTAGTTTAGATTAGATTAAATTCCCTACAGTATGGAAACAGGCTCTTCAGCCCAACAAGTCCACACTGACCGTCCGAAAAGTAACCCACCCAGACCCATTTCCCTCTGACTAATGCACCTAACAGTATGGGCAATTTAGCATGACCAATTCCAAGTGAGTGGAGAGCATTCCATTCTCACTCACACTCCTGACTTTGTTTATGGTGGAGAGGCTTTGAGGAGTCAGGAGGTGTGTTACACACTGTAGAATTTCTATCCTCTGACTAGGCACAAAGTACAACTGTTATTTCAGAGGGTGAAAAAAGGCAGAATGGGCCAAATGGCCGACCATGCCAGATATATCAACATTTCTTTGATTCTAGGTTGCACTTATATTAAAGCCATTAAACTGAAAACTCATTCTAGCCACCAGTTTGTTGAAGAGAGATTGCTTGCTCAGAAATGTCACTATGGTTTTTCAGTAGTAACCTTTGCTCAGATTCTTCACTACATTTCATAAGGGATTCCTAATGCATTGCTGTGCACCCTGGCATGGACGTTCCCCAAAAGGATCATCCGCAGATTATCTCTTGATGTGTTCCCTAATCACCTTCTGTAAATATCATCACTGACTTAGACTGCACAGATGGTTGGCATCAGTGCAAGCACTTGCTGTGGGGACTGTAGTAAACCCCAAAACTAAATAAATCCCTCCATGAAGTTAACGCAAAAGTAATTACCAGAAGCAGTGTGTGGTAGTTTGGCTGCAGTGAGGGAATAGGAGTTTAGCATGTCAATGTAACGGGGGAAGGAAAACTCAAGGATAAGTCTTTGTTGAGAACTTGTAATCATAATCAGCATAGCTCCCTGTTACTCCATCAGAAAGTTATTGGTTCAAGGTCTGTGGTTTAAATGCTAAATCTAGGCTGAGGTTTCAGTGTATTACTGAGAGATTGCAGCATTGTTAGAGGTGCTGTCATTTGGATGTGATATTACACTGTAATATGACTGTTTGGGTGAACAGTAAAGGACCTCATATGGAACTGTATGATGAGGAGCAGGGGAAATCTCTCAGTCTTGGCCAGGATGTTCCTTCCAACAGCACCACGTAAAGGCAAAATTGTCACTATTTTACTATTGGGGAATCTGCTGCAATTGTCCACACTGACTGTGACGCAAGATAATCCATTGACTGTAAAATCACAAGGACGTAAAAGGTGCTATATAAATATAAGTTCTTTTTCTTTCTGATGAAGACATACCTCTGAAGATAAAGAGTAATTTCTGATAGAAGTTGGCATGCTATAAATATATATCGGAAAATCTATTGATTTTGGTAATGATTCTCGTTTTGATTAACAAAAAACACAGAGGTAAGTCAAATGTTTGGGAAGCTTCACACAATTGACTTGCTTTGTTGTCCCTCGCACTTTCAGATTTATTTTCTCCAGTATGAAAGGCAGGGGTCTTCCTTTGGGAGTTGCTAGCCGTGGTGCTGAAACCAACAGTAAACTGATTTGGGTAACATTATGATCTTGGATTGGGTTGTTACTTAACAACATGAAGAAACTGTCATAGGAGCACTACATGGTTTAACAGAACATAGAATAGCACAGCACAGCAATAGGCCCTTTGGCTCACCATGTCTGTGCTGACCATGATGACATTCTAAACCAGTCCCATCTGCCTGCACAAGGTCTGCATCCTTCTATTCCCTGCCTGTTTATGTCTCTGCCTACATGCCTCTTAAATGTTGCTAACATATATGCTTCTACCACCTCCCCTGGCAAAACATTCCAGGCACCTACCACCCTCTGCGTAAAAAATTTGCATATCTCCTTTAAACTTTCCCCGTCTCACCTTAAACCTATGTCCCCTTATGATTAGATTACCTACAGTGTGGAAACTGGCCCTTCGGACCAACAAATCCACACTGACCCTCCGAAGAGTAACCCACCCCCCTATATTTACCCCTGACTACTCCACCTAACACTACGGCCAATTTAGCATGGCCAATTCACCTAACATCCACATCTTTGGACTGTGGGAGGAAACCCATACAGACACAGGGAGAACGTGCAAACTCCACACAGACAGTTGCCCAAGGTGGGAATTGAACCCAGGTCCCTGGCACTGAGGCAGCAGTGCTAACCACTGAGCCACCATACTTATATTTAACATTTCCACCCTATCCATGCCGTTTATAATTTTATGCACTTCTAACAGGTCACCCCTCAACCCCCAACAATCTAGCAAAAACAATATAAGTTTGTCCAATCTCTCCTTATAGTTAATTCACACCAATCCAGGCAACATGCTGATAAACCTCTTTCAAATCATCTCCAAAGCCTCCGCACCCTTCCTATAGTGTGGTGACCAAAACTGCACACTATACTCCAGATGTAGTCTAAGTAAAGTTTTATGCAGCTGCAATCTGGCTTACCAACATATATCAATGCCCAAACAAATGAATGAAAGCATGCTATATACCTCACTTTACACGCTGGAACTGCCACTTTCAGGGATCTTGCACCCCAAGATCCCTCTGTAGATCTTTCTAACTCCTAAGGGTCCTGCCATTTACTGTATACTTTTCTTTTGGATTTGACTTCCCAAAATGCATTGCCTCCCACTTGTCCGAATTAAATTACATTTGCCATTTCCCCAAGCAACTTTCCAACTGATCTATATCCGGCTGTATCCTTTGACAACTACTCTCGCAATCCACAACTCTAACATTTTACATGTCATCTGCAAACTTAGTAATCATATCACCTACATTTTCATCCAAATCATTTATGCTAATGGTTCTGGGTTTGATCCAGTAACTGAGCTGTCCTCACTGTGCTTGCTTGGTGAAGCCTGGGTTTGCTGATGAAGGGCTTATGCCCGAAACGTCGATTTTCCTGTTCCTTGGATGCTGCCTGACCTGCTGTGCTTTTCCAGCACTGCACTCTTGAAGCCTGGGTTTGATCTCAGAGATGAGGAAACAGACACCCAGATCAACCTGGGAGTTCAGCTGCAAGCATGAGTGCAAGCCTTTTGTAACTGTCCTGAGATAAACACCTATGAACTTCCTATTTTCCTTTGAATCTGTCAGATTTTACGTCATAATGTTGCGGCGAGACACCTTGGGGCTTTTACTATGTTGAACGTGCTACATAAATGCATGTTGTTATCTGAACCATGACAGTCTTTTTTCAAAATGTTTTCTTACAGCAAGAATAATCGGAGCTTCGATACTCCAGTGAAGGGGCAGCCACAAGGACCCCGTCTTCACATTGACATCCCTAGGGTGCAACTGTTGATAGAGGACAAAGAGGGGATTAAACAGCTGGGTATGTGACAGTGGTGACACCATGCTGGGTCATATTTAAAATTTCCAGAAGTCATAGAACCTTACAGTGTTGAAAGGGGCTACTTGGCCTATCGAATCTGCACTGACCCTCCAAAGGGCATCACACGCCAGACCTAGTTCTCCATCCTATCCCTGCACTCCCCATGGCTAATCCACCCTAACCTGCACATCTTTGTGGACTGTGGGAGGAAACCACAGCACCCAGTGGAAACAGAGTGAACGTGTAAACTCCACACAGACAGTCACCCGAGGCTGAAATCGAACCCGAATCCCTTGAGCTGTGAGGCAGCAGTGCTAACCACTGAGCCACTGTCCCACCCAACTGCATTTGTTACATCTGGTGAAGGGTCCCAATGTCAATGGAAAAAAGTTGAAAAAGAATTAGAAACCTGAGTGTAGGATGAGAAGGCACATAGGATGTTACCACGGAAAGGTCAGGGTGCCATTGAGACACAGCCTAGAGATAGATAAAAAGGGCAATTTGACACCCCATTGGATAGAGGAGCAACTGAGGCACAGGTTGGGAGGTTGAGTCAGCAGAGTTGGACAAACAAAGAGCAAAGCAGTCTTTTACTGTGCCCCATGATTTGTTAGACCTGCTTTTTCTATAATTCATTCATGGGATGTAGGTGTCATTGACTGAGCTGGCGTTTTAT
Organism: Chiloscyllium plagiosum; assembly: GCF_037043375.1. NCBI lineage: Eukaryota > Metazoa > Chordata > Chondrichthyes > Orectolobiformes > Hemiscylliidae > Chiloscyllium > Chiloscyllium plagiosum. The sequence goes on from NW_028270167.1 coordinate 10,438,656, forward strand.
GGTGGTGAGCTGCCTTTTTGAACCACTGCAGTGTACATGCTGTCTGTACATCCACAATGCCGTCAGGGAGGGAGTTCCAGGATTCTGACCTAGCAACTCTGAAGGAACTCTCCTTATCTCAGGGGAGATATTATCACCAAAGAGAGTGAGACAGAGAGAGAGAGAGAGAGCAATGCATGTTTACCAGACTTGTTCCCGGAATTGTCCATGAAGAGAGATTGGCTTATGTTCTCTCGATATTTCTAAGTCAGAACAGTGCGCTCCTAATGGCTGAGGTAAAGTGGGTGAACAGGGGGAATTGTTTAGGGGCGAGGATCCCTGTCTGGTGTGTTATTTTATAACAGCAACCTTCTTGACCTGTCCCATTTCCACTCCAAATGTTTCTATGATAAGGTGAAACAGGATCACTGTACAGAGGAAACAAATGGGACTGATCTAACAATCTATTCACATTGATTTCGAGTTCTCAATATCACCGATGATTAATACCTTGCTCAAATGCATCTTGTTAATTTAAATTTTCAAGAGTGCAATTGATAGATTTTTTAAGCCAAGGGTTTGAAGGGTTACAGAGTTGTGTGGATTAGGGCACGTGAAGTGCCAATCAGTAATGACCTGACTGAATGCTGGAACAAACCAGAGGGCTTGAATGGTCCATTGGGTTCCTGTATAATTAGACCACGTAAACTTTGCCTGTTTAGAAATTGTGGATTTGTTTGAAGAACTACCCAGATCGTAAATCTTATATTGGAAGGTTATCCTTATTCTAGTGAAAGGACAGAATACAATGCTGTACTTGACTTTCTCAAACTACTGAGCAACAGGTATTACCAATTCACGGGGAGAGTTGTACCTTTACAGATTACAGCTGATTCGCTTTAATAAGATATTAAATATGTGTCTCAGATTTGGGATTATTTGGATCTATTTTGATGCTCATTTTGTTTCCGGACTTCTAGTTTGAGGACTTGAGTACAGGAGTAGTGACGTCTTGCTTCTATTGTGTAGGAGCTTAGTTAGACCACACTAGACTTGAAATGTTAGCTTCCTCTCTGTCCACGGATGCTGCCTGACCTGCTGTGATTTCCAGCTCTTATCGTGGACAGTTTTGGTTTCCTTATCTCAGGAGACATATTATCACCAAAGAGAGTGAGACAGAGAGAGAGAGAGAGAGACAGTGTGTGAGAGAGAGAGAGAGAGAGAGAGCAATGCATATTTACCAGACTTGTTCCCGGAATTGTCCATGAAGAGAGATTGGCTTATGTTCTCTCGACTTTCAAAGAATGTGAGGTGATCTCATTGAAACTTGCAAAATAATTGAAGGGACAGACAGAATTGATGCAGCAAAGATGATTCCCCTGCTTGGGGGGTCTAGAACTAGGGGGCACCATTTAAAAATAAAGGGGATGCCAGTTAGTTCCAAGATGAGGCAAATATTCTTTACTCAAACGGTTATGAATCTTCGCAATTCTCAACCACACAGGGCTGTGGAAGCTTAATTTTTAAATATAGTTAGGTAGAACCTGACAGCTTTTTGATTGCCAGTGACAGATAGAGATCTGGGGATAGGTTGAGTTGTGATCATATTGAATGGTGGTTCAGGAGTGAGAGGCTGAATAGACCACTCCTGTTCCTATGCTTGGTCTACCTTCCACCAGCTGAGGAGGAACAGGCCCCATCTCCCCCAGCCTTGCTATACAGTCATAGAACTAGTGGAGATCAGAGCAGAGAAAGAGACCTTTTGGCCCATCCTGTCTGCCAGCCCTTTGATAATATGCCCAACTACTCCAAAATTGAAACACTCCAGATAAGGACAATCTGAAATGAAAGCAGAAAATGGTGCAAGTACTCAGCTTGTCAGGTAGCATCTGTGGGAAGGGAGTGAATTATCATTTCACATCCTACGGAGAGATCACTAGGTTGTTAACTCTGTTTCTCTCTTCATAGATGCTGCCAGACCTACTCAGTACTTGCAACATTTTCTGTTTCTAATTTCCCTGTTCTTTCCCTATGGCTTTGCAAATATTTTCCTTTAAAGGGTTTATCCCACTGTGTAACCTGTTCCTTATTCCTGTTACCTCTGGTTCTTCCAGCAATGACCTGTACAGAAGCACCTCACATTTTCGCTTTCTGTCTTCCTTTGGCTATAGGAGACGACAAGGCAACCATTCCTGCGACAGAATCCGAATTTAGTCAGTCTGTAAACCCCCAGAGTTTCTGCACTGGTGTTTCTCTCCACCATCCAGCAATGATCCAGAACACAGGGCCACTCATTGACATGTCAGACATCCGACCTGGAACCAGTGAGTACCAGAGCCTTCTAAGGATTTACCGAGAAGCTACGAATCGATGGAATCGAAAGCTGAGCTGGTTAGAATATGGAGCCTGTCCTAATTGATCCAAATAACATAGATGCATTTGTACAGCAGTACATGAAAGAGAAAGGGATAGAATAACAGCCTCAATGGAGTTAAACAAAGAAGTGAGAGTTTGTGTGGGGTGTTAGCATTTGCACATTTAGGGGAGGTATATTATCACTGGAATATCAATCCAGAGACCTGAGGACTTGGGTTCAAATTCTGCCATGGGAAATGGTGATTAAATTCAATTTTTAAAAATCTGTAGTTAAGAGTCTAATGATGATCATGAATCTATTGCTGGTGAAAAAGCCCATCTGGTTCACTAATGCCTTTTAGGGAAGGAAATTGTCATCCTTACCTGGAGTAGGCTACATGAGACTCCAGATCCACAGCAATAGGGTTGACCTCTAATAGGGATGGGCAATTAATGCTGGCCTAGCCAGCGACACCCTCATCCCAAGAGTGAATTTAAAAAAAACACTTTGGGCTGGGTGACCTGTTTTTATTTCATAACTGTACATGTCTAATTTTATAAAGTTCAAACTTCACTTCAAGATTGGCAATAGGAGCTGTACCTGTACAAGCGCTGAAGCTTTAATGCCAGACCCTTTTAGAATAAGAATTTTTTTATTTACACAAGAACCAAAATACTGCAGATGTGTGGTATTGGAAATGAAAAGGCAAGCCAGTGGAAATCCAGCAGGTCTGGCAGCCTCTGTGGTGACAGAAGCAGAGTTAACATTGTAAGCCAAAGACCTTTCTTTAGAATTTGACTCAATCTGATTGTGCCCTGAGGTGTTAGCCTTTTCCCTTTCCACACTGGCCTGTAACATCCTCTGTGTCTTTCCAGCGTTTGTTTCTACTTTCAGTTTATAAACCCTTTAGCAGACAGAAAAACTGGCTCCTGGTGGTTTATTTAATAAAGGGTAACGTAGCAACAGAGTCACATTGGCAAGAAGCCTTAGTATGCATTGAATGACACACTGGACATTCCCAAGCTAGGAGATAAACAAAACCTCAGTGTTTCTTTCTCCTGTCCCCTCTCTCCTCCATAATTTACTGCCATGATTTGTACCCAGACATAGAAAAAACACAAGATACTAGGTCCATGGAATTCAATATTAGTGACTTCAGGAGGACCCTGTTTTCCCACCTCTAGAGGAAGCTGTGGTGTCACGGTTATGTTCCTGAACTAGTAACCTACAGGATCAGACTAAGTTTTTTGGAGCAAGGGTTTGAGATCCCATCAAAGCCACTGCCCATCTGTTAATAAAATCTGGAATTGAAAGTGAGTTTCAGAAATGATGCTAGGAAACTACCGTCAATTGCTGGTTTTAAAAAAAAAAATCTGGTTCACAAATGCCCTTGAGGGAAAAGAATCGGCCATTCTTGCCTGGACTAAATGTAAATTAGACCCGCAACAATGTGGTTGATTCTTAACTGCCCCTTGAAATCCAAGCTTACATTCTGGTCTTGCCAGGAATGGCCACATCCTGTGAAAAAATAAAGGAAAAATAAACGAAGGTAACTTGGTGAAAAATATCTGAAGATGGAGCATTTGCACACAGATGGCACTGGCCTTGCCACTTTTGTATCTATTTTTATTTTTGCCCTTCTATGGTAAATAATTGAAGAGCAAAGAATGAGCCCCAACTATTCTTGTGGAACATAAACTTAGTTACCTCAGTGCTCTGACTCCTCCCTTTCTGTCAGATCCTGTTGCTAGGAAGAGTGTCAAATCAGCACACAGCACACGGAATAGATATTCCAGCCAATGGACCCTAACTAAGTGTCAAGCTTCAACCCCAGCCCGGACTTTGACCTCTGACTGGAGAACGGTGGGGTCACAGCATGGAATAACCGTGACCGAAAGTGATAGCTACAGCGCAAGTCTCTCCCAGGACACAGGTAGGAGAGCTAACACTGGATCAGAGCTTCCTCATCCTTATTCTTTTCTTCATGCCTTTAATCATTTGCAATGTTACACTGTGTATTTTAAAAAGCAACATTATTTGATGTAACACTGCCTGATATTTCAGGGCGCACCACCCCCCACCCTCACCACCCCCCACCCTCATCACTCCCCACCCTCACCACCCCCAATCTCACCACTCCCCACCCCCAATCTTATCACTCCCCACCCTCACCACTCTCCACCTTCACCACCCCCAATCTCATCACTCCTCACCCTCACCTCTCCCCACCCTCATCACTCCCCACCCTCACCACTCCTCACCCTCACCACTCCTCACCCTCACCACTCCCCACCCCCAATCTTATCACTCCCCACCCTCACCACTCTCCACCTTCACCACCCCCAATCTCATCACTCCTCACCCTCACCTCTCCCCACCCTCATCACTCCCCACCCTCACCACTCCTCACCCTCACCACTCCTCACCCTCACCACTCCCCACCCGCACCACACCCCACCCTCACCACTCCCCATCCTCATCACTCCCCACCCTCACCACTCCCCATCCTCACCATTCCCCACCCTCACCATTCCCCACCCTCACCACTCTCCATCCTCCCCACTCCCCACCCTCACCACTCCTCACCCTCACCACTCCTCACTCTTACCACTCCCCACCCTCACAACACCCCCACCTTCACCACTCCCCACCCTCACCACTCCTCACCCTCACCACTCCCCACCCTCACCACTCCTCACCCTCACCACTCCCCACCCTCACCACTCCCCATCCTCATCACTCCCCACCCTCACCACTCCCCATCCTCACCACTCCCCACCCTCACCACTCCCCATCCTCACCACTCCCCATCCTCATCACTCCCCATCGTCACCACTCCCCACCCTCATCACTCCCCACCCTAACCACTCCTCACCCTCACCACCGCCAATCTCCCCACTCCCCACCCTAACCACTCCTCACCCTCACCACCCCCAATCTCACCACTCCCCACCCTCACCACTCCTCACCCTCACCACTCCTCACTCTCACCACTCCCCACTCTCACCACTCCCCACCCTCACCACTTCCTCACCCTCACCACTCCCCACCCTCACCACTCCCCACCCTCACCACTCCCACCCGCACCACACCCCACCCTCACCACTCCCCATCCTCATCACTCCCCACCCTCACCACTCCCCATCCTCACCATTCCCCACCCTCACCACTCTCCATCCTCACCACTCCCCACCGTCATCACTCCCTACCCTCACCACTCCCCACCATCATCACTCCCCACCCTCACAACTCCCACTGTCATCACACCCCACCCTCACCACTCCCATCCTCACCACTCCCACCCTCACCACTCCCCATCCTCACCACTCCCCATCCTCACCACTCCCCATCCTCATCATTCCCCATCGTCACCACTCCCCATCCTCAACACTCCCCACCCTGACCACTCCTCACCCTCACCACCCCCAATCTCCCCACTCCCCACCCTCACCACTCCTCACCCTCACCACTCCTCACTCTTACCACTCCCCACCCTCACCACTCCTCACCCTCACCACACCCCCACCCTCACCACTCCTCACCCTCACCACTCCCCACCCTCACCACTCCCCACCCTCATCATTCCCACCCTCACCACTCCCCACCCTCACCACTCCCCATCCTCACCACTCCCCATCCTCATCACTCCCCACCCTCACCACTCCCCATCCTCACCACTCCCCACCCTCACCACTCCCCATCCTCACCACTCCCCACCGTCATGATTCCCTACTCTCACCACTCCCCACCGTCATCACTCCCCACCCTCACAACTCCCACCCTCACCACTCCCCATCCTCACCACTCCCCATCCTCATCACTCCCCATCCTCACCACTTCCCACCGTCATCACTCCTCACCCTCACCACACCCCCACCCTCACCATTTCCCACCCTCACCACTCCCCACCCTCACCATTCCTATCATTCCTGGTCTCTGTCATCCCCTCTCCCTGTCCCTCCATCTCGCCATCCCTGCCTCTCCTAGTGCCTCCCACTCCCCATTCCTCTGCCTCCCTGTCCCTCTCACTCCCTGTCCCTCCCCCTCCCCATCTCTCCCTCTCCCCATCCCTCCCCCTCCCTGTCCCTTCCCATCCCTTACTCTCACCATACCTCCTTCTCCCTCCCTCCATCACCCCATCCCTGCCTCTCCCAGTGCCTCCCCCTCTGCATTCCTCTGCATCCCTGTCCCTCCCATTCCCTGTCCCTCCTCCTCCCCCTCCCCCTCTCTCCCTCTTCCCATCCCTCCTCCTCCCTGTCCCATCCCTCCCCGTTCCTTACTCTCACCATCCCTGCCTCTCCCCCTCCCTGCCTCTCCCTGTCCCTGCCTCTCCCTGCCCCTGCCTCTCCCGTCCCTCCCCTCCCTCTCCCATACGTCCTCCTGCTCCCTGTCCATCCCTCTCCTTATCTCTCCCCCTCCCCGTCTCTTCCACTCTTCCTCCCTTCCCCTTCCTGTCTCTCCCTCTCCCCGCCCCTCCCGATCCCATCTCATCCTCTCCCCATTCCTCTCTGTCCCATTCCCTCCCCCTCTCCATTCCTCCCACTCCCCATCCTTCCCTTTCCCATTCCCTCCCACTCCCCATCCTTCCCTCTCCCATTTCCTCCCTCTCTCGTCCCTCTGTCTCCCCGTCCCTCCCACTCCCCTTTGCTCCCACTTGTAGCCTCTGTCACTTGATTGCCCCCTCCCTCTCCATTATCTCACACAACCGGGAGTGGAAGGGGCATGGAACAGGAAGGTGAGTGAGAGACACAGGGAATTGGAGGGATGGTGAATGGTAGGGTTGATGTGAACCCATGTCCTCTGTCCAACTACCCTCCTGAATAGGGTCCTGTTACGTTCTTTGACTCACAGTGATCTCCCTCTTACATTGTTTTGTTAAAAGATAAAGGCCGGAACAGCATGGTTTCCACAGAGAGTGCCTCCTCCACCTATGAGGAGTTGGCGCGAGCCTATGAGCACGCTAAGCTGGAGGAGCAGCTACAACATGCCAAGTTTGAGATCACTGAGTGCTTCATCTCCGATAGCTCCTCTGACCAAATGACAACTGGTACCAATGAGAACGCTGACAGCATGACGTCTATGAGCACCCCATCCGAGGCAGGCATCTGCAGGTTTACAGCTTCACCCCCACAGCCACAGGATGTTGACCGAGGAAAGAACGTTGCTGTGCCCATCGCCCACAGAGCTGGCAAAGACTTCCACAGCCGTGGCATCCAGCGCACCCCAGGTACAACACTAGAACCGTACATTGTGTGACAAAGCGGCCTGCTTTATTTCCGAGTTCTGCTGAGCAATTTGAAAGATATAAACGAGAAGCTGAATCCTGTGGATGTTGGAAATCTGAATTAAAAGAACACAAAATGCTGGAAATGCTCAGCTGGTCTGGTAACATTAGAGAGAAAAGCAATTATTGTTTCCCGAGAAACCTTTGACCTGTCAACAACACAATTCTGATGAAAGTCTTCTGAAAAAAGGTGAAGGCAGCATAGCCCTACCCTGTCATTAGAGAGGGAGATGACTGGTGCTATTTTAACCAAAGTGTTACCACATCTCAGGTGAAGGGAGAGGTTGAGAAGGAGAGCCCTTCATAGTAACCTTTGCAAGTGCATTGTTGGCGTTCGTCTGCATTGTAATCCTCTCACCCACTGAGCTAGCTAACCAAAGGAGGCTCCAACAGAAATTTCTAAAGAAACTTCATTCTGCAGGAGGGGGCACTGGACTCAAAATATTAACTCTGTTTTCTCCTCAAATACACTATCAGACTTGTTGCGTTTCTCCAGCAATTTCTCAGTTTCTTTCAGATTTCCAGCTTCCACAGTTCTTTGTTTTGTTCCTGGAAGGTTTATTGTGTTCATTTGTTCTGTGGTTAAATGAGTCTGTTTACAATTGATGCTCACTGCGCTTGATTGCAGTTAGGCCTGGGTATGGACTCAGAGCAAAGTAACTCAGAGCAAAATTCTTTCAAAAGCACTAGAATCTGGAGTGTGGCATTGGTATTTTGCACCTCTGAATTGGTGTGCAATATAAAGTATACAAGTAGGTCATCGATCTGAAAATATTCATTCTGATTCTCTGTCCACAGATGCTGCCTGACGTGCTGAGTATTTCTTGTTCTGTACTTGAGTACTAAATTAGAATTCAGATCAGAAAGGGCTACCTGTCTAAAAATCTCACATTGTTATAGTTTCTCAGCCAAAGGCTGTTGCACGTTGTTGAAACGGGAGAGGTAGAATTTTGCATTTAATCTGACCTGACAGCATTTACTAGAAGCAGAGAATGGTTACAGGATGGAAGGAGACCATTCTGCCCATTCTGTCTGTGCTGACAGTGAGAGCTGCTCAGTTAATGTGCATTCCAGATCTGAACCACACTCTTCCACATGTTGTTGTTGCTTATTTCACCAGACATCTTAGATCAATGTCCTCTGGTTCTTGATCCTTTTTGTTGAAGGGAAAGATATTTGCCCAACTAGAACCTTCATGATTTTAAAAACTTCTAATTTTCTCTTAACCTTCTGCCTAGTATAGCAGTCCCAATTTTCCCAATCTATCCACCAAATTGGTGTCCCTTATTCCTGGAAATATTCAGATCATGTTTTTTTTTCTGCATTCTCTCTAAAGCCTTGACATCTTTCCTAAATTATTATGCCCAGAATTGCACACAATGCACCAATTGATGTTAGGCAAAAGTGAGGACTGCAGATGCTGGAAATTGGTGTCTCGATTAGAGTGGTGCTAGAAAGGTACAGCAGGTCAGGCAGCATCCGAAGAGCAGGAAAACCGATGTTTTGTGCAAAAGCTCTTCCTGATGAAGGGCTTTTGCCTGAAACGTCGATTTTCCTGCTCCTCGGATACTGCCTGACCTGCTGTGCTTTCCAGCACCACTCTAATCTAGGCACCAATAGATGTTGGCAAGGTTTGGCTTTGATTCTCACTTGGGCTATAACTTACTCTAGATTGGTCCGTTAACTGAAGCTTTACTCTTTAACTAAGCCTGTTCTTTATCAGTCCTGGGAGTGTTTGATGGGGACAGTGCAGAGTGAGTTTTATTTTGTATATAACCCCATGTTGTATCTGTCCTTGGATACTGATGTTGAATACAAATAATAAATGTTTCTTTCTAGCATGCCATAAGGGGAGGTAATGGTCGAAAGGCTTTGTCACTAGATTATTAACCCAGGGTTCTAGATATTATTCTGTGCATCTGGGTTAAAGTCTCACCATGGTAGATGATGGGATTTGAATTCAATGCTTTAAAAATTCTGGAAATGAAGGTTTAATTATGTTTAGGAATCTGTTGTTGATTGTTGCGGGGGCAACAATTCACTAATGTTCTTTGGGGAAGGAAGCTGTTGTCTTTACCTGGTCTGGCCCAAAAAGCTTCAGTTAACTGACCCATCTAGTGTGAGCTATAGCCGAGGCTAGTCAATGTGATTGACTCTTAACTGCTCACTGGGCAATTGGGTATGAGCAATAAGTGCTGGCCTAACCCACATCCCATGAATGAATAAAAAAGACCCTCATTATTGACAAGCTCACATTGATAAAGCTTGTTTCTAAAAAAAATTCCTTTGAGACATTACTTCCTACTAAGTATAATTAATTCAAATCGCCATGGTTACAATTACGAGCAAAAGCCTCCAAAACAGCATTTTATCACGCAATCTTAAATAACTATGTTACTTCCCTTATAGTGATCCCATTTATAGGCAAAACACATTCTCTTGTTCTGTGGTTATGTAGCTGCAGCTTGATTTCTTGCTAACTCTGTGTCTAGGAGACAAAAAAAAACTGCAGATGCTGGAATCCAAAATAGACAGGCAGGAGGCTGGAAAAACACAGCAAGCCAGGCAGCATCAGGAGGTGAAGAAGTTGACATTTCGGGTGTAACACTTCTTCAGGACCGGGGGGAGCTGCAGATAAAGGGGGGGGGGGGGGGGGGTGTGTGGGCAGGGTGGTGAAGTGGGGATAGGTGAAGACAGGTGGAGGGTATGACCTGGTTGGTCAATGGGAGGCACGGCGTTGTGGCAGTGAGAAAGGGACTCTGTTTTTAACCCATAGATTTCTTTACCAGAAACCAGCCTTTTAATTTTCAAAATGCAGATGTCATCCAAATAGGTGCTTATGTCAGATTACGTGGTCACATAGTCTGTGGAAGACACACTGTATCAACAGACTGATTGGACCAGGTCTGTGCCCTTGATTCCTCACTCCCACAAATTGTCAACCATTACCGATGAACCATCTGGATCACTAATAATCCTGAGAGAAGGAAACTGCTGTCCCCACCTGCTCCGGCCTATATGTGACCCCAAACCCAATAACAATGTGGTTGACAATTAACTGCCCTCTGGGCAAATTATGGATGGGTAATAAATGCTGGCCTCGCCAGAGATAACCACATCCTGTGAATGAATGTTTATAAAACTGGTTCAGTGAGACCAAATCTCTAGACCTTGAAGTGCTTGCCACCTTGCTTTAGCAAGCAGTGGTCACATCAGTTTGGGAGATAGGCGAGCACAATTCGACGGAAAACACTGCAACTTGCCTGCGTGATGCCACCTTGGTGCCAATATTAATGTAAGAAGCTAAGTGCTCCTCCGTTGGCTGAGAGGGAGACAAAACCAAAATGAGGTTACCTTTATCTGAGCAGGTATCTCCTGCCAAGGCTTGCCAGTGATGATATAGGTCCACTAAATCATCCAGGAGAAAGCAAACTGGAGTCTTTTTTCATTTTGTTATTGGATGTGGACACTGCTGGCAGGGATAACATTTGTTGTCCATCCCTAATTGCCCTTGAACTGAGTGGCTTGCCTGGGCATTTTGAAAGGTCATTAAGATTCGATCACGTTGTTGTGGGTCTGGTGTCCCATGAGGCCAGACTAGAGGTGGAGAACTAATTTCCTTCCCTAAAGTATATTTGTCAATGGGATGGACTTTTACAACAGTTAGCGATAGTACCATGGTTGCCATTACTGAGATGACCTTTAGATTCAACATTTAGTAAAGAATTTGAATTTCACTGGCTGCTGTGCTGTGATTTCCAAACCATTAGCACAGACCTCTAGTTACTACTGTGCTGCCACTACCTCGTTTCACTTTCAGCCCATCATATCTGCATCAGGCATTAAGTATCCATCTATTCTAATCCCATTTTCCAACATTTGGCATGCCAGAGTTAGCCACATTTTGAAAACAGTTGAGTTTGGCTTTATGTATTTGTTTTAATCGTATTTTAAATGCATCCGTTTCTCAGGTGACTATTGCAACCTTCCCCTTTACGTCAAGTCGGACGCTTTCTTCCGCAAATCAGATGTCCGTGATCCTTGCCCGGTGGTGCCGCCAAGGGAAGCCTCCATCCGGAACATGGCCAGGGCTTATCAGACGCAAAGCCGGCACATGACCCTCGACCCCAACAGCAAGCCGCCCATCCACCCGCATGCCACAGCCACATTACCTCAGAGAACTGTCACCGCGTCGAGCTCCACAGCCACTGCTTCTGCCAACACGGCTGCCGTCACCGCCCCTGCTTCCACCGCAAATGCCCCGGCTGAACCACGGCTGCCCATGCACACCAAAATCGGCGGCTCCAGAGACTCACTACTAGAAGTGAGTACAGCCGGACTGAACAGGTCACAGAAACAAGGAGCAGGTGCCTACTCAAAGTCCTACACCCTGGTGTAAGGCGCACGCAGGCCCCTTTTCACCCTCGCCCTTGTTAATTTGTAATAAAAATATTTCTTGTACATAAGGAACTCTTTTTGTATAAATAATACTATTTTCTTCTTCTGCAAACTGACCAGTGCACAACAAAAAAAAATCAAAATGTGATGTTATTTAAAAAAGAAAAACAAAAAAAAAATTCACATTGTTTTGAACGAAGGACACAAATGAGGTTTTTTTTCTGATGTCGTGAGTTGTTTCGAAGCCAATTCCTCAGAGCCAATGCATGCGGACTATTTTACTGTTAAAATCAACCACTCATAAAGAATCTGCTTCTATTTGCAAATGCTTGTGTTAATACCTTTTTTCTATGAAGAAACTCAAGACGCCGTGTGCAATAAAACATTTGTTTATATGTTGTTGTTTTCTAATTGGCTTAGCCTCTTTCATTGCTGAGTAAATGGGACAAACCCAGAGCATTGAAACAGGAAGAGGCCATTCAGCCCACTTGAACCTTTTACCCCATTAAATTGAAATCATTGCTGACAATTATTTTCCAAGCTTACAATTGCAGTCTGTCACATTTAGGAACGGGCATTTAAATGATGAGCAGCTTACATTTTGATTTATAATGAAAGTCTGTTAGAATGGGTCTCACTATAGTACTTAATCATTTATGGGCATGGGTCTCATGGCTCTCAAATTAAATTGCAGCTTCGTTTATCCTCATGAACATCCCACCTTTGTGGCATAGAGCAATCACAACTGCACCATTTACAAAGCAGTACAGCTTTTACATAATATTTAGAAAGTGCCTGAGCTTAATCTTGAGATGGTCCCAGGGTACACAACTACCTCCAGTCTGGGCTTTGAACCTCTTCAGATGTAGTCTCCTGTGTATTCCTGATGAGGGGCTTTTGCCCGAAACATCAATTTTCCTGCTCCTCAGATGCTGCCTGACCTGCTGTGCTTTTCCAGCGCCACTCTAATCTAAACTCTGGTTTCCAGCATCTGCAGTCATTGTTTTTACCTAGATGTAGCCTCCAGCGTGCCATGTGTTGACTGGCCAACTGTCTCATCGAGATCAAGAAATTTGATCAATCACCCCCACAACAAAACCACCCCCCACCCCCCCCCGCACCTCCCCCCCCCTCCCCCCCCCCCACACACACACACCTGCCCCCACACACCCACAACCCTCCCCCATCAAACGCATGTTATTCAACCGGATGGTCAGGGTCATTTTCACAAATTTAGCCATTGAGGTGAAAAAGGTACTGTATAACTGTAACACGATCCATAGAAAACAGAAGACCAACAACCTAGAACCATTGAAACAGTTACATCATAGGGAAGGCCATTCAGAATAAGCAAGACGTTTAAACGTAATGGTTGTTTCACTGCTCAGACATCAACATTCACATTATATCAGTCGTCCACTGTAGATCCTCATAACTATTGAATTGTCTTATTTCCAATATCCTGCCTTGGTACACTTTAGAGTTGAATACCCCAAATATTCTTTGAAGTTTGTTTTTATGTTCATCATTGGATGTTCATTCTGAAAAATAGAACATGTTTCACTGACCTTCAGTCACTGCCATGTGAGGTGTAATGTGGTTAGTTACAAGCAATACCTTCCTCTGCTCATCTCCAACCTTTGATGGACAGCCACCCTTTCAGCAATATGACACTTTCCATTGTAACCCTGAAACTACCCTCTATTGTGGTAATAACCTTTCTGATACAGAAAGGTGCTCAGAGAAGGAAATCAGGCATCCTTACCTGATCTGCCCTATATGTGACTCCAATACAATGCAATACTATTGACTCTTAACTGCCCTCTGAAATGGCTGAGGAAGCCACTCAGTTCAGGGAAATTAGAGATGGGTAACAAATGCAGGCCTTGCTAATGATGTCTACATCCCAAGAAACAAATATAGCAAACGAACTCCCACCTTGCCTCATGTTGTTCTGAAAATGCTTTTGTCCTATGAACCCATGCCAACTAGGAACGGCATCAAACTCATTCTGAAAAGCCAGGTAAGGCCAGGAGACTCTCCTTCATACAACCAGACTGGGGTTGAACCCAAAGTGAAATAATTAAGCATTGTGAAGATAGACATGTTTCTCAAAGGTGGGAATGCTTGGAGCAGGACTTATAGAATGTACTACATGTGTCAGCTGTAGTTCAAAGGCAGCAGCCTACCTCTCAGTCTGAAGGTTTTAGGGTCAGGTGTCACTTTATACACTTAAGCACAAAATCTGGGTTGATGCTGTTGTAGATGTCATCTTTTGGATGAAATGTTAATCAGATGTCCCTTCTGTCTTGTCAACCCAATGTGAAAAGATCCCATACAACTGGTTTAAAGAAAACCAGCACTGTTCTCCCCAGCATCCTGGCTAATATTGATCCCTCATGAAGGTAAACAGTAAAATAGTTCTTCTGGCCATTCTCACACTATGACTTGTGGAAGCTTGCTGTATACAAGATAGCTGAGTTAGAACAGCAAGTACATTTCCAATACAATAGTCCATTGGCTGAAAGTCACTTATGGATGTCCTGAGGGTCATAAAGGAAGTTTAATAAATGGTCTTTGTTTTCTTTTTGCCCTTTAAGTCTAGGATAGGGGCGGCACAGTGCCAGGGACCCAGGTTCAATTCCCACTTCGGGCAACTGTCTGTGTGGAGTTTGCACATTCTCCCTGCGTCTGCATGAGTTTCCTCCCACAATCCAAAGATGTACAGGTTAGGTGAATTGGCTATGCTTAATTGCCTGTAGTGTTAGGTGAAGGGGTAAAATGTAGGGGAATGGGTCTGGGTGGGTTACGTTTCGTAGGGTCGGTATGAGCCAAAGGGTCTGTAGGGGATCTAATCTAATTTGTGTCTGACATAAGGAAGTGGGATGAATGTCTCCTCTGTCTTTTGGCCAGAAGAATTTTGTAATGAAAGTGGCAGTGCAGTGTCATTGCCATATAATTCTTCAATCATTCAGAATGTCAATGTTTCTATGTTTGGTGGGAGTTAAGGGAATGGTTAAGGCTTACTGTTGAGGTTACTACAGATTAACTTAACATTATGATGCCAGAGGCAAGGATGATTGATGTTAGAACTGGGTCTAAACGATAGCCCACTTCCTTTCAGAACCCTCACCAAAGTAGACCCATAAAACACTCAGATCCCAGGATTGTTGGTTAGTGTAACAAAATCACCCACCCACCAAGAACATGCCTTAACTCCTACCCCAACACGCCCACTCACCCCAAACCCAAAAATATTACTCTACAATTGCGGCACTTCCTTTGCCGTTTCTAAGACTGTCAGTTTTTGTGAAGATTTTGCTAAAGATTGTCATCATCTTTTGGAATGTCAATGTTGAAAGAGAAATATTGTCAGCTTGTTTACACGGGCAAATAATTTGACTTGTTACGATGTTTGCCGAGACCATTACTGTTTGAAGAGAGATCCTAGCACTTAGCAATTTGCTGAAAGAATGAAGCCATGATTCTACATTTTTAATACAAATTGATTTTGTGAAAAAGGATAATGCAAAGCAAACACTATTAATAAACACAGTCTTCGGTAAAGTGAACAAGGAACAGGAGTTGGCCATTCACCCCCTCCAGCCTGCTCCACCAGTCAGTAGGCTCATGGTTGATCTGATCTTAGCCTCAGCTCTACATTCCTGCACATCCCAGAAAAAATTCCATCCCATTCAATCAATCATTTGCATAGCTCTGCCTTAAAAACATTTAACGATTCTGAATCCACTGTCTTTTGTGGAAGGGGAGGCTCTCAACCATCTGAGAGAAAATAAAAGTTTCCTAATTTCTATTTTAATTGTTTCTAGTCCCCTCAGGATCTTATCTGTTTCAATTAATTCACCTCTAAGGTTTCTAAACTCCAGAGGATACAGGCCTGCCTAGCCTTTCCTCATAAGGCAATCTGCTCATTCCAGGTATTAGTCCAGTAAACCTTCTCTGAACTGCTTCCAATGCCTTAACATCCATTCATGAGCACAGCGTCCAGCCCTGTGTAACTGAAGCCTCACGTTTTTCTTACTCTAATTACTTACCAGTTACTTTTGAAACACACAAACACTGCTACTTCAGTCTAAAACTCTCAACTGAGCCTATCCTATTTCACTACGACTTCCCTGAAAAGACTTTTGGCTATTTATCAGTTATGTAGCTGGTCAGAAAAGTACAAGTCCATGGTGTAGAGATCAATGTGATCAATTGGATCCAAAATTGGTTCAGTGACAGGAAACAAAGGGTACCAGTCAATTGGAAGGTTTTACAATTGGGAAATGGTTTCCAGTGACATTGCATTGGGTTCAGAGCTGGGTCCTGTGATGTTTGCCACATTCATTAATGATTTGAAATTGAATGCTGAAAGGCATAATTTGTCAATGATGCAAACGTTCGCTTTGGAGTTGATAGTGAAGCCTCTAGAATGATATCAATGACTGGGTTGAGTGGACAGAGAAGTGGCAAATGGAATTCAATGTGAAAATGAGCATGGTGATTGATTGGGGAGGGCAAACAAGCAAAGAAATACACAATAAAGGGAAGGGTATTGAAAGGGATAAGTGAGTGAGAGATCCTGTAGTACATAGTCACAGGTCCTTGAAGGTGGCAGTTGGATAAGGTGGTAAAGAAAGCATATGGAATGCAGTCCTTTATTGAATGCTGTATAGATTAAAAAAGCAGGACACTATTGAACTGTACAAAATGCTGGTTAGGCCACAGATACGTTTTGTGTACAGCTCTGGTCACTGTTTCTCAAGAAGGGTGTAATTGCTGTAGAGAGAATACAGAGGATGTGTACAAGAATGTTGCAAGGATTTGAAAATTGCAGCTATTTGGGTAGATCGGATAGTCCAGGGTTGTTTTCTGTAGAACAGAGAAAGCTGAGGAATGACTTACAGAGGTAAACAAAATAATGAGACACATAAATAGAGTCCACAAGAAAGGCTTGTTTCCCCGAGTAGAGAGGACAATTACCAGAGATGACAGCCTTAAGGTAGAATGATTAGAGGGGACAAAGGAAACTCCTCCTCCCCAACAGAGTGGAAGGATTCACTGCCCAGTTTGGTTATGGGGGCACAAACCTTCATCTCATTTTTAAAAAAAATCTGCAAGGTGCTGGAAGATGAGTTTATAATGTATGGCTCATTTGTTACTGCTGGCACAGAAACACTTGGCTGAATGGCCTCTTTCAGGACTATAACTTTTCTGTGGTCCAATTTCTTTGGACAAACTTCCAAACATTTCATAACTGCTTTGAGGGCTGAGATTTTCATCTCAAACCTGAGATTCACTCACAGTGACTTAACGAGAACATTAGACACACCACTGGTTAACAGCTGCACAAGCTCCATCTGAGTCATTTTCCACTGCCTTCAGATTTCAGGCTTTAAACCCATTTGCAATGATTGTAATGAGGTCAGCCAGTCGGACCTCATAGAATATGAGTTCCCTGACTGTGGCTGTAAATCGGGTCCAATCAGCGAGCCCTGGCTGACAGATAAGAACAGGAGTGTCAAACATCCTGTTCACTCTGAGAGCTGGCTCTGAGGGAGCTGGATCAGTGTCAAGGACTCTCCACTTGTAAACAAAGGGTCACTTAGTGACAGGATACCGGCCTCTGTGGAGTTGTTTCAGTGACGTCAAAAGAAAAGCACATACCTGAAGAAATTTGCTCAGAACGGTTATCTTTGAGTTAGGGGTAAGCATCTCTGGCAACATGCTGTTATTTCGGAAGCTTGACTCGTTCAATCCTGCTGTCGAAGCTGGGCCCAGTACGTGGAAAGAATGCATTTTTTTTTCCAGTCAAACAACATTGGGGTAGACAAATAACAACGAGTAATTCTCCTGACAGCTTGTGGACCCGCAGCTTTTCTGGTCATTATGAGCCTAACTTTCCCTAAGGCACCTGACAATAAAACCTTTCAAGAGTTGACAGATACAGTTAACAAATATTATGACCCCAAGCCTCCTCCAATTCAAGACATTATTGATTTTACTCAGCAATTCAAGAACCAGGGAAATCCGTACCGGGATTTTTGACTAGGTTAAGATGACTGGCAGACGCATGTGACTTTGACCCTTAATGAGACACTGAGAGTTTGGTATGTAGGATTAATGATGTAACTATGCAAAAGCACCTACTAGCTGAAGCCCAACAAGACTTGAAACAGGCACTGCAACTGGCTTCAGTGTTGGAAAATGAGACAAGTGAAGTATAGAGGTGCCCTGGAATCCGAATTTAATTCGTTCCAGGAGTCTGTTCGGATTGCGAAAAGTTCAGATTCCGAAACTATTTTCCCCATAAGAAATAATGGAAAGTGAATTAATCTGTTTCTGGACCCAAAAAACCCATTTTCAAGACACTTTTAATAAAAGCAAGAAATAAATATACTAACATGAAAATAACTTCATTTATCTTAGTGAGGAGTGCTAATGGTGAATGCACTTATTTGCTTCATTGCTCTTCTTGGGTGCCATAGTGAATGCACAAGGATGATAATTAAAAAACCCAGCACAAATCACGAGGTAAACTAGTGATGGACACACGAGAGATGCTTTCACAATTACTTCCGGGGATGAACTGAACAAACAATGTGTGACCCTAAATGGTATGTGGTGTTCAGATTCTGAAAATGTGTTCGCATTTTTGGGCAAAATTTTCTCGAAATAATTGTTCGGTTTCTGATTTGCTCGAACAATAGGGCATTCTGATTCCGGGGTCATTACTGTATCTGAACTACAGAATATTCCAGAGGAAGTGGACACACTTAGCAGTCTGACTGAGCTTGCGGAACACCACTTGAGGGAAGGAAATTGCATAGTCTCACTCAGGACATATCCTGAACAGAGGGACTCGGAGGCAGCTCACAGCAAAACCCCAAAACAGAGCCAAACAATTAACATTTTCTTCAGGATCCGGGCTGGTAATGTGCACTCTGAAAGTCCACCTACATCTTGTTTGGAACACCTTGCCTAGCAACATCCAAATCAGAACCAATCAAAATAAATATCTGGTTAAATATTGCCCCAGCTCCCATGTCTGTACAGGAGCTTAGGTCTTTTCTTGGGCTAGTGAATTATTGCAGAAACCAGGCCTCCAGAAACCTGGCACCTTTGTATCAACTCTTAAAAAAATGGCCACCTTAGCCAAGCCATAGCTTTCAGGGAAGTGAAGAAACAGCCATCGTCCACACAATGATCCCAAGTGAATTCTTGTAGTGACACGAGATGTCACCCCCTACTGCATCGGGTTAGTATTAGCTCATAGGTGGCCCAATGGACAGGAACACCCAAAAGTGTATGCATCCAGGATTTTGGCTAATGCAGGGTGTAAATACGCCCAGCTAGAGAAAGAAGATTTGGTGGTCATAGTTAGATTCAGGAAGTTCCAGCAATACCTTGACCGATGTAAATTTATTATAATAGCGGATCACACACAACAGTTAGTTCTACTTAAAAAGGACAGGGCAGTGCCAAATTCAGGCTGAATTCAGTGGTGGGCTCTAATACTAACTTGAGATTTTGGAGAAGATGTGTAGCTCAGGTTGTGGATCAGGTTGTAAGTTTGCTTGCTGAGCTGGTCGATTCGTTCTCAGACGTTTCGTCATACTGGGTTACCATACTGGGTAACATCATCAGTGAACCTCTAGTGAAGAGTTGGTGTTCTGTTCCGTTTGCTATTTATCTGTCTCGGTCTGTTGTGGTGGGTGATATCACTTCCAATTCTGTTTCTGAGAGGTTGGTAAATGGGGTCCCAATCGATATGTTTGTTAATGGAATTCCAGTTTGAATGCTAGGCCTCGAAGAATTCCCGTGCATATCATTGTTTAGCCTGTCCCAGGACGGTGGGACCAACTTGCAGATGGCGATGCTCCCAAGCATCTGCTGCCCTTATCCTTCCAGGGTGATAGAAGTTGTGGGTTATAATAAAGGCATGGTGGGTTATTGCAGTGTATCTCTTGTAGATGGTATGCACTGCTGCCACTATGCATTGGCAGTGGGGGCAGCGAATGTTGCAGCTCATAGATTGATTCCCAATCAAGCGGGCTGCTTTTCCCTGGATGGTGTAGAGCTTCTTGAGTCTTGTTAGAGCTGCACCCATCCAAGCAAGTATTCTATCACACTCCTGACTTGTGCCCTTGCAGATCGTGGACAGGCTTTGGGGAGTCAGGGGATGAGTTAATCACCACAGGGTCCCAAGTCTTTGACTGCTCTGGTAGCCACACTATTTATATGGCTGGTCCAGTTCAATTTCTGGTCCTATGGTAACCACCAGGATGTTGATATTGGGGGATTTAAAGGTGAAAGTCCTAGTCACTCAACAAAAGTTGCAGTCAACTATGATGCACAATCCTGTAGTCCCAGCCATGGCCTTGTTTCCACGTTTATAGTAACAGGTCAAGGACAGGCTGCAAGGAAAAGCGTGAACATAGTATATTGAATATTCCTTAATTGTGATTGTTCCTCAGCTTCTGGGACCATTAAGCTGCCATACCCACTTACATTGTGTTACAACACACTAGCTGGAATCTCCCTCAGGAATTGAAATAAACTGTATCAAGTCGATGATTGAATGGATTATACATGATATGTCGTAGTGTTAACCTGATGGACCAAGAAGAGACATTTAGTGTCATGTTTTGCTCTGTTAGAGCATGCCACTAACCTAATTAATAATTTAATGTTGCAAATCTTTAAGGACCTTTGCTCTGTTCTAAACGTATGAATTGAAATTAGCTTATTCAGAAATGTATAATTTTGTTCTAAACCATTTCTCTTACATTTGTCTAACCCACAATTAAGATGTTGGTATGTTCATCTCCAGAAGGGCCTTATTAAATTGAAACATCCCAGAACACTTTGGGTAGTGACAGTTGCCATGCAGATACACAGGATTACGATTTTACAGGCTGTTAGACTGTGGAGCAGGAGGCAATGAAGTTCAGACTCCTCAGAATGCCAGAGTCCACAGGTTAATCAACAATGGAGCTGTTTTAAGTTATTTAAATTAAGTCTCAAGAGTGTTTCAGGATTCTGAAGTCTGGGATTTGGCAGCTAATGAATTGTTGGGGTCAGTGGCAGGGCAGTAGAACATGTCGGTGAACATTGTTTCAGATGGATTCTGAAAGGTACTAGTTCTGTGGTTGTTATTTCCATACCCAGGAAAGCAGGACAGTAATGAGAGCCACTACCTGCTAATGATCACAAGGCCTGAACAGAGCAATGTCACTTTTATAATGTGTTGGCCTTTCTCACTGTTTTCCTCACACTGGTTAGGATTGGTTCTGCTTCCATTGTAACTGGCTTTTGAAAAATCTGCTCCAACCAGTGTTGCTCCAGACTTCGTTTTTGCTTCATTACTGCCTTGCCAACTCCACGTGACTGGCTGCAGCATCTGCTCATTTGATGCGTGTCCAATATTTCAGGTTATTAGCCCTCAGCTTTTCACAAAAGATCAATCAAACCCTGGGAAACAAAGCATCATGACTATTCAATGTAAGATGCTTTATTTGTATCACAGCATATGAGATGCTTTGGGACACTTTGCTATCTTAATGGTGGGTTGCAGGTGCAATGTGTTATCATGAGCGCTTTGCTGAACATGCGAATGTGATGTTCAGTATTCCATTTGTGACTGAGCCATCCAGTGAAACATAAACTTGAAAGGGTTCAGAAAAGATTTACAAGGATGTTGCCAGAGTTGGAGGATTTGAGCTATAGGAAGAGGCTGAACAGGCTGGGGCTGTTTTCCCTGGAGCGTCGGAGGCTGAGGGGTGACCTTATAGAGGTTTATAAAATCATGAGGGACATGGATAAGGTAAATAGGCAAAGTCTTTTCCCTGGGGTGGGGGAGTCCAGAACTAGAGGGGCATAGGTTTAGGGTGAGAGGGGAAAGATATAAAAGGGACCTAAGGGGCAACTTTTTCACGCAGAGGGTGGTACGTGTATGGAATGAGCTGCCAGAGGAAGTGGTGGAGACTGGTACAATTGCCACATTTAAAAGGCATTTGGATGGGTATATGAATAGGAAGGTTTGGAGGGATATGGACCGGGTGCTGGCAGGTGAGACTAGATTGAGTTGGGATATCTGGTCGGCATGCACGGGTTGGACCGAGGGGTCTGTTTCCATGCTGTACATCTCTATGACTCAATATTCTGAACCATGTCAGACTTCTAAGCAAAAGATAATTTCTACTGCATTCAGTTTCAATTCGGCTATGTGGCAGCTATGAGGATCAATGTATGAAAAATAAATTCTAAACAGGTGGCTTATAGCAAGTTTTCCACTTCAACTATTTCTCCAATTCTTTCTGTTTTGGATGCTCCTTTCAGGCTGTCCTTCCATCTCTGGATTGGGTGACCACCTATTCAAACTCCAACAGCCTCTGCTTCATTGCTACAAGAAAGCCCAGAGAAAAGTCATAGGAGCAATATAAAGGTGTTTTAATTTTATTTCAATGCTCTTGTTTGCTGTTTATGAAATTCTATTGTTAGACTGATAGTCAAGAAGCATCCAACCTGGTTATGAAATATTTATTCACATTTCATAAGTTAAACCTTATTGAGATTTATAAAATCATGGGGGGCTTGGATAGGATGAATAGTCAAGGTCTTTTCTCCAGAGTAAGGGAGTCCAAAACTAGAGGGTATAGGGTTAAGGTGAGAGGGGAAAGACATAAAAAGGACCTAAGGGGTAATTTCTTTCATGCAGAGGGTGGTGTGTGTATGGAATGAGCTCTGAGAGGAAGGGGTGGAGGCTAGTACAATTACAACATTTAAAAGACATTTGGATAGGGATATGAATAACAAGGGTTCGGAGGGAGAGGCCAAACGTTGGCAAATGGAACGAGATTAATCTCGGATATCTGGTCGGCATGGACCAGTCAGACTGAAGAGTCTGTTACTGTGCTGTACATCTCCATGACTCTAGTGCTCTGTAAGGATGGATATAGCAATGATCAATGGTAGACATGTGAGAGCAGGGAGTTAATAGACTTCGGCTCATGTGATTACACTTCTAACAACCTTAAACCTTGTCACCTGGGTTTCAACTTTGCAACCTTCTCAAGTGAAATCTCCAGGCTATAAGGTTCCCACATCTACTACGTTTGGTTATGCTCATCTCAGCTTCTAGTGGGAATTAGACAAAGTGCATTTATTTGGTAATAAATGAGAATCTGAACTTGACAAAGACATGGAAAAATAGACATGTAACGCTGGTGTAATGGGAGTGCTCATCAGAGGTTGTGGAGACAGACAGAGTTTATCTTAGCACCAAGCTTTGCACACACTGCTAGCACTGTATCCCAATGGCAACATCCCCCATAAAAATCCCAAACCATCAACGTAGGAACTAGAGTGAGTGAAGGGTCTCCAGTCCACTCTATTTTCAGAAAAAGCTTATTTCTCAGGGAAGGAAATCGCTGCAAAGTTTACAAGACCAATTTAAACATTGCAAGGGTGAGAGTGTGGTGCTTGAAGTTGCAAGGAACGAGAATTAATATGAGGCTTGACACAATAGGAAAGCAGGACATTGATTGCCGTAGTGTTGTGGCAGCTCAACTGAAGTGATCCATCATTTATTTGATGTTGTCATTCCACAATGGCTTCTGAACGTTGTAAGGTAATGATAGTTCTCCAGCCATATGTGTACTTACTGCTCAGTTTCATTGTGAAGCTAAATAGCAACACTTGTTCTCTTCTGAAAGATGGTGACATCAACCCCTCACCAATTTCTTAAATGGGATGGGAGCCACTTAGTGGCTGTTGGAGAACATAATCAGTCTTATTGAGAGGAACACAGACAGAACTGCCTAACTGGATAAAAATAGAAAGGATATGGGACTGGTATTATGGGTATGTGGGACTGGCAGACTGACTGATCACAGGGAAACAGGGGATTGCATTGCCAAAGATTGAGCTTCCATTAACATATCAACAATCGTCAATGGGAATTTTCTGATCTGCATAAGCAAATGGGCAAATCTTCCCACCTGTATTCACTAGCCTTATACATTCAATATTACCTTCTAATGACATGAAGCTCTTAAACCTTCAACTTATTCTACCAATTAACTGAACAAATCTGATTGCAGTCTGCTCATCCTAATTCAAAGACACTGAATTCAAAAGATATCCTGGTGTTCAAATGCTTCTATTTGAACTAACTGACCACTGTACTGTGTTCTTTATCTTTAGTGAATTCAACTTACTGAATTATTAACTGGTTTCAGTATGTAAACAAGGAGCAGAAGTAGTCCACTCGGCCCCTCAAACGGGCTCTGCCATTTGATAAGATGTTGATTGATCTGACTGTAATCTCAGCTCCACATTCTGTCTATCTTCAATGACCTTTCATCCTCCCTGCTTTTCGAGAATCAATCTCCTTCTGTCTTGAAAATATTCAAAGTCTCTGCTTCCACTATCTTTTCAGGAAGAAGGTTCTAAAGACTCTTAGCCTCTCAGAGGAAAAAAAAATCACTTCATCTTTGTTTAAATGGGTGACTCCTTTATTTTTAAACAGTGGCCCCAAGTTTGAGATTTTCCCCTTAGAGCAAATCCCTTTTCCACATCTACTTTGTTGAGACCCCTCAGGATCTTATATGTTTCAATGAAGTTTCAGGCCACAAATAAAACATGACTTCAAATCAATTCCACTGGGACATAACTTGCAGTAACAAATTAAAATTAAAGTGGAATTTAAATGATAGGATTCATTGAAGATGGTGAGTTTCTGTTTGAGCCTTAAATGTTAAATGCCTTCTCTCCATTTTATCTTGCTTTACCTTTTCTGTTTTTATCCTTGGGTTAAAAATGTTGTGATTGCTGCTTCTCAAACATTCCTTTTATTGTGGACCAACATCTTGAGGCATATCTTATCAGAGAAATAATTTCCTACTTTCAGCTGCTAGTGTTGACATCGGGCACACCAAAATCCAGTACATCCTGAACTGCCCATAACACACAGCCTTGGAGCAACAATCTTTTTTCGTGCCAATGTACCTTCATCCTTTCTTCCATTCTAGTGGCATCTGCGTAGTACTTATGGAGTCATAGAGTCATACAGCATGGAATCAGACCGCTTGGCCAAACCACTCCATGCCAACCACAATCCCAAACCAAACTAATCCCACCGCCTTATACTTGGCCCATATCCTTCCAAACCTTTCTTATTCGTGAACTTTTCCAAATATATTTTAAACATTGTAACTGTACCTGCATGCACCACTTCCTCTGGAAGTTCATTTCACACACGAACCACTCTCTGTGTAAAGATGCTGCCCCTCATGTCCATTTTAAATCTATCTCCCCTCACCTTAAAAACATACCCCCTAAATTTGAACTCCTCCACGCGAAGGAAAGGACTCTTGTCATTCACCTTATTTATGTCATTCACCCTATCTATGCCCTTTATGATTTTCTAAACCTCAATAAGGTCACCCTCAACCTCCTTTGCTCCTATCTGGGTAAATTTATTTTTGCATCATGGATTCTAGTTTGAAAAAAACTGGGTTCAATCTGGCCAATTTTGCTTTACAAAGAATGCCTAGGGGTGTTTAATAAATGGGGTTCCCAAAGTTTTACACAATGGGCTGAAATGAAATCTGGCCCACTATGATGCTGCCAGAGGAAGCAGCGGAGGCTGGGACAATTGCAACATTTAAAAGGCATCTGGATGAGTATATGAATAGCAAAGGTCTGGAGGTACATAGGCCAAATGCTGGCAAATGGGACTAGATTAGGTTAAGATATCTGGTCAGCACGGTTGAGTAGGACTGAAGGGTCTGTTTTCTGTGCCGTAAATCTCTATGACTCTATGACTGTATGATGACTGTACCCTCACTTTGCAACTCTTGACAATCAGTATCTTGTGCACGTTAAATTTATAATTAGTTATACATGTTACCCACAACATTTCTCCTGTAGAATAAGTATTTCTCATAGTAGAATAATACAGGTTAACAATTAAAGACAGCAGCCACTCTCTGTATAACTCTGAGCAGCTATTTTATTCATGTGAGGCCTAGTATGATATAACCAGCTAGTTACTAACATTCTCCTAACACTTGGAGAGAAATGAAACCATTACACATTGCAGCAAAGCCTTCAACGAGGCACATTTCAGCCTTTATAGGTCACTTCCACATTTCTTCCGTTGCTGGTACCTCCTGTGTTGTGTCTGTATGGTTACGGCTGCTCTCTCACAGTTAGATTCTAGGAAATTGCTCCTTCCCTCTGATGAAGGATGTGGTATGCCTGAAGACATAAAATGAAGATTTACTTCATTTAAAAAAGACATGTTAATTTATTTATTTTAACTTAAACATTTGAGAATGAAAATGCAAAATGCTGCAGGTGCTGGGACCTTGAGAAAATTGGAAAATGCAGGAAACAGCCTAATGTCTGGCAGCTTCTAGTGGGAGAGAAACAGAGTTAACATTTCAGATAGCTGACCTTTCACAGTTTCGAAGCCAGTGACAAAGTCAGAAGTCCCTGGACGCCAGGCTATAGTCCAACAGGTTTATTTGAAATCACAAGCTTTGGGAGCAACACTCCTTTGTCAGATGCCACCTGATGAAAGAGCAGCACTCCCAAAGCTTGTGATTTCAAATAAAGCTGTTGGACTATAACGTGGTGTCCTGGGACTTCAGACTTTGTCGACCCAGGTCCAACACCAACACCTCTACATCATTGAAGGCAGTGAGGCAGGGAAAGTAAAGTGGAGGTGCTGTGGGAACAGCAAAAGGGGAGATGGTACTGAGATTATCAAAAATAATAGATGAGTCAATATGACAGGTGAAATGGCACCAGCAGAACCATTACTATCACCTCTGATGCCTGAGAAAGTGGGAGCAGTGTGTGACAATACTATGGCTATGGGAAGGGTATTTGGTTCTGTTTGTTTTTGAAGAGGGTTTTTGAGACATTGTTTCTTCTAAGCCAATAAACAGCCTGTGGGGCCCTGGGTGTTTTTTAAAAGTTGGAACAATAGAAATGGCAGACAGCCATTTGTCAGCTGCTATATGTTCCCTTTAGCAGCTATTTATTCTCCCACAACTATAACGTGGTATCCTGGGACTTCAGACTTTGTCCACCCAACTGTCTCCCCAACTGCTTTTCTCTCTCTGGATTCCATCTCCAGCTATCATTTACTCTTTCCCCCTGATGCCCACCCCATCTTCTAGGATATACATATATATATAGATATTAAAAAAAAACCTTTTCTTAGCTACGATCAGTTCTGAAGAAGGATCTCTGGCCCTGAAAATTAACTCTGATTTCACTTCTCAAATGCTGCCAGACCTGCTGAGCTTTTCCAGCAATTGCTGATTTTGTTTTTGATTTCCAGCATTCACAGTTCTTTAGTTTTTTTTCTGGACTTATCCTTTTTGTCAGTTAATCACATCCAGCCTCTCCCCTTCCCTCTTCCTATTTGTTTTCTTTTTTCTCTTAGTTAAGTGTTTACTTAAATATCACTCAATCTCTAACTTCATCCAGGTCATCACGCCAAAACATTACCCCTGTTTCTCAACCCACAAATGTTGCTTGACCTGTTATGTTTCTTCATCAGTTTCTGTTGTTTATTTCCCCATCGAAATGTTTCTTTGACTTCTTTTGCACACGTGTATGGAATGAGCTGCCAGAATAGGTGGTGGCATCTGGATGGGTATATGAAAAGAAAGGGTTTAGAGGGAAAATCGAAAGAACTGCGGTTGCTGTAAATCAGAAGTAAAAACAGAAATTGTTGGAAAAACTCAGTAGATCTGACAGCAACTGTGCAGAAAAATCAGAGATAATGTTTCGCGTCCAGTCCTGAGGAAGGGTCACCAGACCTGACACATTAATTCTGATTTCTCTTCACAGATGCTGCCAGACCTGCTGAGCATTTCCAGCAATTTCTGTTTTTGTGAAAGGGTTTAGAGGGATAAGGGCCAAATGCTGGCAAATGGGACTAGATTCATTTAGGATATCTGGTCGGCATGGACAAGTTGGACCGAAGGGTCTGTTTCCATGCTGTATAACTCTATGGCTCGACATATATGGTTTTTCTCTCATTTTTTTCATTTTTCTTGGGCTGAATGGCCTCCTTTTGCAAAGTAACAATTCTGTGATTCATTCAATTCTCTACTTTCCTGTCTTCTGAGTTACCTCCTCCAGAAGGTTGGAACGGTCCAGTTTCTCACTCATCAAAGCTCCTCAATAATTGTAACAGGAGGTGGCAATGTGAATTAAAAATAAATAGAAAAGCCAATTATGTTTTCACTCTGATATTTGGAATCAGGATCGAAACAATTCCCCTTGATCTCCTGATGTTTGGACTGACTGAACATAAGTGCCAGCAGTAATGATAATTTGAACCTCATCTCTGGAGAGTTTTTGTTGCAATCCAATGCCACCTACTGAGTAAGGTTAAAAATCACACAACACCAGGCTATAGTCTAGCAGGTCTATTTGGAAGCACTAGCTTTCGGAGCGCTGCTCCTTCATCAGGTAGCTGTGGAGCAGGATCATAAGACACAGAATTTATAGCAAAAGATTAACGATTGAGCATGCTGCACTGGCAAGCACTTGGGAGAAGAAAACACGCCTGTGTTGAATGTAAAAAAAAAACGACCTTTTCCAAGCAAATTTTTGGCAATGTACCTACCTCTGCAGATGTATTATTTCCTTTCTATTTTTGTACACTAATACATTCTGCCCAATTTTTCTCCCTCCCACACTAGTTCAAGCACAAGAGGCAACTGGAGTGTGATTAAAAACATTATTTATTCACCAGCGAAAGTGGTTTTATTCAGACCAGACCATTTCCACAGATATTGAATAAGTAGAATCATATTCACAATCGACTTTTCAAAGTGAGAGCCAAAAGTATTCAGAAAAGTTCAAGCATTGCAATATTTCTTTTAATTTGATACCATCTTTAACTTTTTCCGCAAGCCAAGGATGGCTATTGTGGCCTCCTCCATTTAATAAATCTTTTTAACAGTCAAAGAATATCACTGAGTACAAAAACATAAAGTGTCTTAGCTTAATAAATAGGAAACAACCAGTTGGTGAAATGGTGAAGACCAAGGGACAAGAGGACACTGATTTAAAACAAATTGTAAAAAAATCAAAGTGAAGTGAGGGAAAGCTTTTTTTCATGGATGTTTAGCATCTGCAATGTAGTTTGATTTGGGGGAATTCAATCATGGCATTCAAAAGAAGAATTGGTTAATTATCTGAAGACCAAAGATTTGCAGGGCTTCTGGTTAAAGGTAGCAGAATGGAGCTGTCTGAGGTCTCCTTGCAGAGGACTGTTGTAGTGTCTTCCTTCTGTATCGTAACCATGACTATGACTACATAATATTTCTTTTTCAGCCAAATATCTCTCAAATAGCACTTCATATTAATGTTATGAAAGTTTTTTTTTATCGTAACAAATCTAAACTGAAGACTTTTCAACCAAACTCTCTCCCTCTTACTCAAGCAGAGGTACAGTCTACCCTCCGTTAAATAAACTCGTTGTTTGTGTTCACTATATTCTCACCCTTACACCAATGTATGAGGAATCAACATTCCCCCACTTGGAATATATCACAAACTCAGCAAGCAGAGTAAAGTAACAAATGGAAAGTATTTCTTGCCACACTGGCCATTTCAGAGTCCTCACAATAATCCTATTGACTGTACAATTATTAATTTGATAAGCGCTGGTTGGGAAGATCTGTAAATTGCTCTTTTATTCATTCACAGGCTGGGGCAGTTGCTGATGAGGTCAGTATTAATTGTCCATACTAAATTGCTCAGAGGGCAATTAAGAGTCAACCACATTAGTGGTTCTGGAGTCACATGTGGACCAGGTAAGTTGAGCCAATTTCCTTCCTTAAAATTACATTAGTGAACCAGATGGGTTTTAGTGATCATTGTTACATGGTCACCATTAGGGCTAGCTCTTTATTCCAGGTTTTATTGATCTCAATTTTCACCTTTTGCCATGATGAGATTTGAACCCATGTCCCCATGAACTGTTATGATGTTAACAAGTCACTCCACAGGTTTCAGCTTTTCACCAACGCTAAAAGTAAATCAAAGTTCAACAAATCAGCAGTTGGGAGTTTTGCAATGGGTTAAATTGACTTAAACTGACTTCTAGATTGGGCATGGTAGGTTGGAACTCCATGTTTGACTCAGTCCTGTATTGATCCAAATTCCACCATCAGAGCCCAGTTCCTAGCTGTTCCTGTCAGATTTGCAGTCCCTCTTATGATTGTTTTCTAAAAAAAAATCAGTCTTCACACACCTCCATTCAGGGTATATTTACGTGAATTTAGGAAACGTCCTGTGACATTAGACATCTTCATCTAGACAAACAAAAGGTGGATTTTGTTTGGAGGCGTAACTGGAGAGAAAATCCTGAAACCTCAGGCTCCTTTGTGACTCTCTACAGTACCAGAGAAAAAAAATTCTTCTCAGTCCTGAGCCTTTTTGATCACTCTAAATCAGGAGGTAAGACCTCACAGCCAAACAGCGCACGTGACTATACACAATCCACTCAATAAGAGGTTTCAAAACTGGTTTAAACTTTCAATCAGTGCTCAGGGAAGACTCACACCACAAAAATAATTATTTGATGAAGCATTAGATTAGATTCCCTACACTGTGGAAACAGGCCTTTCGGCCCAACCAGATCTCCGAAGAGTAACCCACCCAGACCCATTTCACTCTGATTAATCCAATGACTCACTGGATACTCAGAAGATTGAGGGGCATGTTTATATGCCTGAAGATAGGATAATAGCTGGATAAGATAGTTAGGAAGGTGTACAGATTAGATTACTTATAGTGTGGAAACAGGCCCTTCGGCCCAACAAGTCCACACCGACCGTCCGAAGAGCAACCCACCCAGACCCATTCCCCTACACCTAACACTACGGGCAATTTAGCATGGCCAATGCACCTAACCTGCACATTTTTGGACTGTGGGAGGAAACCAGAGCACCTGGAGGCAACCCGCACAGACGTGGGGAGAACGTGCAAACTCCACACAGAGAGTTGCCTGAGGTGGGAATTGAACCTGGGTCTCTGGCACTGTGAGGTAGCAGTGCTAACCACTGTGCCACCGTGCATTTTTTGCTTATTCAAAGCATTGAATAGATGAGGGAGGCTACACTCGAATTGTATAAGAGTCCAGTTAAGCCGTAGCCAGAATATTGTTCACCACAATGCAGGGAGGATATGACCACACACTAGAAAGGGTACAGGGGAACTATTTATTCTTTATTGTTTCATGGGATGAATGCATCATTGCTAATTCCAGATTGCCCTTGACTGAGTGGCTTGTCAGGCCATTTATTGCTTTGGTTCTGGAGTTACATGGAGACCAGACCGGGTAAGAATTGCAGACTTCCTTCCTTAAAGGGCGTCAGTGAAACTGAATGGTTCATACAACAATAAAAATCATAAGACCATCTCTATTTTCCAGATTTACTAATTGAATTTAAATTCCACTGGCTCGTATCACGTGACTTAAACTCACACTTCCACAGCAATTGTCTAGTTTTCTAGCCCAGCAACATTACCATTACACCAGCTCCACTATACAACATACAACAATGCATTTATGCATTAAAGGGAGGACTAGATAGACTGTGATTGCTTTGACTGGAACAATGGCAGCTGAGTGGAGATTTAATTGTTGTGCATAAAATTACAGGGGGATCCAGATAGAATGGACAAGATGGATCTAATTCCATTAACACAGAGGACAGGAACCAGGATAAATAGATTTGAAGTGGGAGAATTAGAGGACAGTTTTGGAGAAATTTTTCCATCCAGAAAGTGGTGACTGTCTGGACCTTAGAGCCTGAAATTATGGTAGAGGCAGAAACTGTCATCAAATTAATGAAGGACATGGATATACACCTGAAGGACTTCAGCTGATAAAGCCAAAAGCTCAGAGCTGGAAAGTGGATGAGAACGGATGGGATAAACAGCTGCTTATTGACTGGAATAATTTCCTGCTCCTGAGCAATAACTTTCTATGATCTATTAATATTTTCCTCACTGATAGTTGCTAATAGTGTGTGAGTCTGGCAAGAGTGAGAAAGGAGTGGGGGGGGGGGGGGGGGGCGGGGAAGGTATAAAGACTGTGGTTTCTGAGCTTATCATGTTTTTTTGGGAAGGTTTAATGCTTGCTGGAAGGCAGACAGCCCACTTAGTCCAGACTCGATTCATTTCTGCAAATCAACAATGAAACAAGATGCCAAAAATAAGTTAAAGTTCAAATCTTCCAAAACCTACTACACCCCAGACACTATTTTTTATTAAGAAGAGGAAATGGGAGATATTCACGATAACCCTTTATTGAAGGCTATGATTTTTCTCTTGTCACACAATAGCAGTTCTAAAATCGTTCAGTTAAATGTGTGTCCTCAAAGCAGCAGTTTATAAATGACTAACAAATGGCTCTCCTTTAATACTCAATATGCACATTTCATCTCATACCCGCCAGTGTTAATTTTTCTCACATGTGTTGCTTGCCACAAAATTAAAAAAATATAATATCGGCCCCTAAGGTGGAACTGCATTTCCAAAAGCATCTTTTTAGTGTAATGAGCTTCCAATTCTATCGTTTAAAAATACCAGAATATCCCACGTTGCTCACTATAACGGTGGATTTGAAATCTTGGGATGCTTATGTCTGCTATATCACATCAAACATAATATCCACAATTAATGAGCCAGCATCAATTCCACTTCTTGCTTCGAACAGTCAAAATAGTCGGGGGGGTTTTTCGATTAACATTTTAATTTCCAGCATTTTTTTCACAGAAGGTAAATTTGGAAGCAAAGTATTAGTCAAATTGTGAGGCTCAACCACAAACGGGAACTGGATTAATGGACAGGTCAGGTCAAGAGCTGGGTTCCTCTGCAGCGATTGACTTTTAGCTTCTCCACAAGCTCATGATCAGTTACTCCTTCCTGACAGGTCCTCCATTGTTCCAATTTGGGTGGCACAGTGGTTAGCACTGCTGCCTCACAGCACCAGAGACTTGGGTTCAATTCCCACCTCAGGTAACTGTCTATGTAGAGTTCTCCCTGTTCTGCTCCAGTTTCCTCCCACACTCCAAAAATATGCATTTTAGGTGCGTTGGCCATGCTAAACTGCCTGGAGTGTTAGGTGAAGGAGTAAATGTAGGGGAATGGGTCTGGGTGGGTTGCTCTTCGGAGGGTCGGTGTGGACTTGTTGGGCCGAAGGGCCTGTTTTCACACTGTAAGTAATCTAGAATTCAAGACTAAACATCTTTGTTGGAATTTTCACCTCCCTAGTGGTGTAATTATTGAGCTTGTTAGGCTTGGAGAGATATTCGCTTCCTCCTTGCCACCTCAAAAATGATGTGCTGGATGAGAAAGTGTACTGGGGACTTTCTTGAATTGTAAGGCCTTAAGTGATCATTTAACAGCCAACTAAGGGCCTCAACTTATCACTATTCCACTTGTCACTATCTGGCCTTTTGGGGCTGATTTCCAACTGGGAAAGCAGAGTAACCTACCTGCTGGCTTAGGTTGTGGGGGAACAGCCTTAATTCGCCCCAGTCTGGGAGCAGTCAGAGGCAAGGAAAGCCATCCCATGCCCTTATGTCTAACCTTTCTCAGACACCTCCTCTCTTTCTCGAGAAGCAAAAAAAAGCCACTTAGCTTTTGCTGTTCGATCCTCTAATGTCTAGGCTCCAACCGAAGTCTCTCAGACCCAAAGGCGCTGCAGGCCTCTGATTGGCGGCTCATTCTGGCCAAGTGGAATTCCATTGGTCAAGCTGCGATTTGTGGAGTGGATCACCAACAATCTGATTGGCTCATGATCAGGGATCCTTCTTGCTTGGTGTGGCAGAAAGTCAGTTATCTCTGATCCCACACATCCCCACAGGTTTGCTGCTACTCAGAAAATTGTGGCCATAGTCTAATTCTGCTAACTCCACACACCCTTCTTTATTCCTCTTTGTCTGCTTCAATCTCTATCCTATAAGGAGCATGAAGTAAAGGCCATGTTACCATAGTCCTACCAGACCAAAGGGCTGCTTCCTCATTACAGACAGACAACTGGTAGTGTTTTAACCTGAGGGTCACTGCAAGGTAGATGAGTACAAAGGCTGACAGGGAAAGCCTTTTTTGGGAACCTCTGCCAGTGCAAGAATTGAACATACACTATTGGTGCCATTCTGCATTACAAGCCAACCATCCAGATAACTGAGCTAACTGACACCCTGGCTTGGAGCATATGCTTGAGACCACTTCTTCCTAATGACTGTGTAAAGAGATTTCTCCCAACTGCCTCCTCTTCAATTTTCTTAAGTCTGTGCTATCTTCTGATTGCCTAAGCAACTGTTGGATGCAATGTACATGTACCTTTCATATCTCATACAGGACAGGATGTTGATGTCCAATAGCATGACTGAATGGACAGAACGCAGCTGCAGTTGTATGATCAGAGAGTTATACATGGCCTTGTGGTTACCATTGCCTGAATTATCAAGGTTTGGAAGAGCCGGTATTAGACTGGGGTGGACAAAGTTAAAAATCACACAATACCAGGTTATAGTCCAACAGGTTTATTTGGAAGCACTAGCTTTCGGAGCACTGCTCCTTCATCAGGTGGTTGTCACATAACCATCTGATGAAGAAGCAGTGCTCTGAAAGCTAGTGCTTCCAAACAAACCTGTTGGGCTATAGCCTGGTGTTGTGTGTTTTTTCACTCTGAATTGTCAAGCCTTAAAATAATGAACCTTTAATTCTTTAGCTCCTAGAGGTTTTCAGAGCCTTCAGTTCTGGAGCAGAGTCACTGGATGTGAAATGTTAACTCTGATTGTTCTCCACAGATGCTACCAAACCTGCTGAGCTTTTCCAGCAATTTCTGTTTTTGTTTCCAGCATCCGCAATTCTTTGGGTTTTATGAAAGATCCTTTCTCATTGTTTTTCCAAACCTTCTCATACGATTGGTATAATTTAGACAAATAGAAGAACACTGTGCCAGGCAACCAGTGGGGTGTCACTTAGCTCAGTTGGCTAGATGGCTTGTGTGTAACGCAGTTTGATGTAGGGTCAACTGCCACATTGACTGTGATCATTAAACAGACCTGTCTCCTTGCCCAATGCCATGCTTCTCGTGCATGCCCCCATGGTCCCACTGGAGTATGGAGGGGTTGAGACTGCGCTGTAGTTTGTCTAAAGACTCTAAAGACTCCTCCACTCATCTGGACACCATTTCCTCATTCCTTCCCTCTTCATAGACTGTTGCTCGGTTGAAATGATGTTTGAGCATCTGCAACGACTCTGAGAAAATTTTAGTGTCCCTATTCCATCACCTTCCTTCAGCTCGTCCCATTCTTTTGATTACACTGGCAAGTTGTTAAACTCAGATGACGATCATGCACAGGCTCAAACCTGTAATTTTATTTGGGGTAATGATGATACTGAGCTGACTACAGGAAATTGGACTGGAACAGCTCAGTTCAGTTCAACAGAGCGGTGCATCAGCCTCTATCACAAAGACAATGTCAGAAAGTCTACCCTGCTTTCTTTTTCTGGCTGAGCCATTCCTCTCATAACGTGAATGTCTTTTATTCACTTGTGGGACATGTGCATTACTGGTTGGGTCAGCATTTATTGCCTGCTCCTAATAGCCTTTGAGAAGGTACTGGTGAACTGCCCTCAAGGCATGAGCTTGTACTGCCCATGGGTTATATAATCCCGAACCTTAAAGCTTCATGTCTGCTACTGTCTCAATTTATTTCTTTCCTAAAAGGGAGATAGTTGGCCATCACCAGTTTGAGTTAAGTGAATTCTTGACTAACTATGGAATCAAAGAGAATGGGGATTAATGGAAAAATACAGGCCACACTCAGGTCAGCCATAATCCTATCAAATGGCACAGTAGACTCGTGGGCTGAATGGCTTACTCATGTTTTGAATTCAGATTTCTGCCTGTTTGCATGATTCCAAATCCCTACATCTTTATCCAGATCAAAGCATGTGTATTTATCCATTCACCTTTGGACAGCTGGATGTACGCCTCTGTAGTGATTAGAATGAGATTGGCCAGGTCGATCTCATTGAGTATGAGATCTCTGATTGGGGCTGTTAACCTGGTCCAATCATGGAGTCCTGGCTGACAGAGATAAACAGGAGCATCAGAGAGTCTCTTTACTCGAGGAACTGGCTCTGAGCTCAATGGGCAAAGTCCATGTACAGTTCATATATAAACAAGAGGTGACTTGGTGACAGGGTACTGGTCTTTGTGCAGTAATTTCAACCTCAATGTAGGTCAAAAATCTGTCCAAATCAGCATTGTATACATTGAATCACCCTGAGGTAGAGAATTCCAAAGATAACCAACTTCGGTGAGATGAAATTTGTCTCCATCTTTGTCTTAATTGGGGATCCCTTTTTCCATGCCCTGAATTCTAAGGTCTGCAGTGACAGGAACCAACCCCTCAGCACTTACCTTTTCAAACTCTGTCAGAATCTTATACAATCACTTTGCATTCTTCTAAACTCCATTGAACATTGCCCACATTGTTAGCTTCCTCACATAACAGCACCTTCATCCCAAGATCCAAACTGGTCAATATTCTCTAAACTGCCTCCTGCACAAGTACAATTAAACTGAAAGTGAACTTGTTCCTCTCACCTACCTCCAAGTCTAACAGCCTACCAAAACTTAGGGTGGCATAGTGCCTCAGTAGTTAGCACTGCTGCCTCACAGCACTAAGAAGCTGAGTTCAATTCCCACCTTAGGCAGACTGTCTGTGTGGAGTTTGCCCATTCTCCCCGTGTCTGCGTGGGTTTCCTGTGGGTGATCTGGTTCCTTCCTACAGTTGAAAGATGTTTGGGTTAGTAATGGGGATATCCCAGGGATAGGGTAGGGTGTTGGGATGCTCTTTAAAGAGTCAGTGTGAACTTGATGGGCCAAATGACCTGTTCTGACACTGTAGAGGTTCTACGATCCTAATTTCCAGAGGATTTGGGTGGATGAGAGTCTTTTACAAGTCCCTGACTGAACAGTTATGTTTGCATTGAGAGAGTAACATCAATATCAGAAGTTGGTGTTTGCAGCTCAACTTCTGAGTGACCAAATAAAAATTTGAAACCTACCTTTCACTGTGTTATTCTTGAACGAGTTAACACTTCTTCGCCTGGATCCTGCATCCTTCTGAAAAAGAGAAAATATTGAGTAATTCAAGAGCTTCTTTATTGGGAACCTCACCACTGTAACAAGCTAATTAATTGGGAATCAGTTAGAACCCATTTTAAACACATCTAATAATAATGTTTTGAACCAAATTTTGTGGTACTATTGGAAGCAAGATGCTTGATTTTATTACAGCTCTGAAATTGACAGTCACTTGGACGGTCCACACACGTGCACAGCTATACACAGAAATCCAGACATTGTAGCTGATTATTCTACTCTGCCTCGCAGGACACCCAGTTGAAGTTGCCACATTAATTTACAACCTTTGAAACAAATAGAGATCACTGAACCAATGAGAATTTGCTCTTTAACATGTTTAGTCTCAGTGTGAAAACTGTTTCATAATTGCAAAGACAGGTCTGCAATTCTTAGTGCAGAAATGAACTGAGTTAACAGGTCAGAGTAAACAAACAGCAACACAACCTGAAAAATCAGCGACTTCTCACAAATTATTTCATGGGATGTGGGTATTGCTGTCAAGGCCAATATATGTTGCCACTTGTTGATTACCCTTGAAATGAGACTTGTTAGGCCATTTCAGAGTCAACCACATTGCTGTGGATCATGTAGGCCAGACCAGGTAAGGGTAGTAGATTTCCTTCACCAAACAGCATTAATAAGACAGACAACAACAATCTTTTCATGGTCTCCAGGTTTATTTTCCATGTTTAATAAGTGAGCTTGAATTTCACAAGTTGTTACAGTGGGATTTGAACCCACTTCCCCAGATCATTATTGTAAGCCTCTGGAATATTTGTCTAAAGACATTACCACTGGCTCCCTGATCAGTATTATAAGTGAACAACATCAGTATTCAATAGTTTGTGACTTTCTGCTGTGTCAACAATGACTCTGATGGAACAATCTTGTCCCTGAATTCCAAGGTTCTATGTTCAAGATGCAATGCAGACATACCGTACAGCAATAAGATTGACACTCCAGTGAAGTGCTGAGGTGTTGGGTGAGAGTCTAGATCAGAGTGATGCTGGAAAAGCACAGCAGGTCAGGCAGCATCTGAGGAGCAGGCAAATCAACGTTTTGGGCAAAAGCCCTTCATCAGGAATAGAGACAGGAAGCCTCCAGTGTGCAGAGATTATCATTTAATCTCTCCATCCTGGAGGCTTCCTGCCTCTATTCCTAATGAAGGGAATTTGCCCGAAACGTCAATTTTCCTGCTCCTCAGATGCTGCCTGACCTGCTGTGCTTTTCCAGCACCACACTGATCTAGACTCTGGTTTCCAGCATCTGCAGTCCTCACTTTTGCGGTGTTAGGTGAGATGTCAACCGAAGATCTTGTGTACACTTGCAGGTAGATCTAAAAGAATCATGTCAAAAAATAACAGGGGAATTCACCCTGGAACTTCCTAAATATCTTTCCCTAAATATCACAGGGAAAAAAAAACAATTTGGTCTTTATCATGTTGCTACTTGCCAAGAAAGAGAAAGCTGAATAGATGTTCTGGGATGGACTTTGTGATTATCTTGAAACTGTTCAACACTCACTTGAACTGAGCCAAAGTTTGTGAGAAAACATACAGTCAGCCTCGAAAATCCTATCATCTTACTGCATCGATGAACAAATCTAAAATTTCCATTCCATTTCTAAAGATCACTTTGAAATGTTAATCAATTTAGATGAAGAAATTTATCTTGCCAGCAATTGACCTTTCTCTCGGTTTAGCCTACGTCACTGTTGCTGGGACACAATTCAGTAATCTTCTCAGTAAAGAGCGCTGTGGAAGAAAGTGCACCGTCAAAGCATAGAAGCTAGAAGCAGAAGTAGGCCATTCGGCCCTTCGAACCTGCTCTGCCATTCAACATAATCACAGCTGATTCCTCCATCTCAATGCTATAGTCCCTCTTGCTGTCCTTACCCCTTTGATGCCTTTAATATGCAAAGATTAATCAATCTCTTTCTTGAATACAGTCAGTTCTGCTATAACGCGTGTCTCTTCAACACAAACTAGCTTCAAACGATTGAAGAATTTAGACCATTATTTGTAGAACGCAAACTTTCCTTACCTGTATTGGCTATAACACGATTCTAGTCCCATGGATCTAAATGGTGCTGCTATTACGCGATTTTTGTACAACATGGGATTGTACGGGAACTGAACTATAGTGTTATATCAGAACAGACTGTATTCTCAGTGACCTGGCCTCCTCCACCTTCTGTGGAAATGAATTCCATAGACTGCCCACCCATTGAATGAAGACTTCATTTCTCACCTCAATATTAAGGTCTCTACCCTATATCCTGGCACTGTGTCTCCCAGTTTTAGACTTCCCAACCTCAGGGACAGCATTCACCCTGCAACTACTCTGTCGAGCCCTGTTAGAATTTTATCCACTTCATCAGATCCCCTCTCATTCTTCAAAACTCTAGTGAATACAGACTCAATCCAACCAATCTTGTCTCATTAGAAAGCATTTGCTGTACTCCCTCCCTGGCAAGTTTACCCTCTCCAAGATAATGAGACCAAACCACACAGAGTACTCCTGGTGCAGAATTACCAGGGCTCCTGCAGTAAGCCATCCCTACTTCTGATCTCAATTCCTTTTGCAATGAAGGCTTCAAACAGAGAAAGCAGATCCTCAACAATTCTTCAAGGGCATTGGGGCATATACAATAACATTTTGGCCTCTCCAATGATACCTTCATTTATAAATGAATATATACAAATATAATTGAACACAGACAATCAAAATTGCATATTGACCCCCATCTATACCAATACATTATAATAACCAGTGATACCAATATCAATACTAAGTCATTCATCTTGATTCTAAATAGCTCTAGACATAAGTTATGGAAAACATGGATTGATCCCCAAAATTATATTAAACTCTTTGGACTCCAAAGTAAGTAATTCTGGTCACTTCTGCATCAAGGAAAGGAGTTGTGCTGGCTTACAGTTGACATTCTGAATGGATGAAGAGTGCCTGGCAAACTTTGTCTTGGCAAAGTCCAAAATATTATTGCCAGAAAATTCCATCCGTCATTTTCCCTTGGCTCGGTTGTTCTCCCCCTTGTATTGGAAGGTCATATTCCTTCTTCTGGAGATGCACAGATGGTGGAGGACACAGCATGGATTAGGGAACTATAAATGTGCCCGTGCTGACTGGGCGCTACATCAGTCAAGGCACTAAACACAGGCTGCACACTGATTCCTTTCTCAGCTGTTCAAAGGCATCGCCGGTAGAGGCGTCTTTTATGGTGGTGCTGCTTTCATCGTTGCTGGAGATCACAGTGCAAGAATCTTACCAAGCCAGCATCCTTATCAGTCATGTTTTGTCCTCAGAGAATGCAAAGTGGATCCTAGAATCATAGAATCCCTACAGTGTGGAATCAGGCCATTCAGCCCATTGAGTCCACACTGACCCTCTGAAGAGTATCCCACCCAGACCCAACCACCTACTCTATCCCTGTATGAGGCTCGGGATGGGTAAGCCATGTGACTTAGTTCTTAAACAGCAAAATGCAATGAAGTGTCAACTGCACCACCTATCTGCCCTGAGGCACAATAGCTTGTGGTTGATCATCCATTTGGTGTCCAGGGAAGGGTAACTCTAGATAGCCAATGCTTAACCAGGTATGCAGCTGGGCATCAAAAAGGCCAAGGGCACTAGGGATCTCAAGTTGTCCCAATGTTTACCCAGTGGGAGAAAATGATGGTGGGAGGGGTGGGTGGCGTGTCACCATTGGGATGTGGTGCACAGATAATGAGGCCACTCTGGGAAGATAGTGTGAGAAAAAATGCCATAAAATTCATGAAAAATTATGGTTCGCTGGTTTCTTACAAGATTCAGCCCAAGTATGCCTCCACTTCACTCATTTGTCCAAGAGCTATATTAAAGAGCAGTCCTTGAAGTTGGAAAACTGCTCTCAGAATGAAGACAGGAAGAGGTTAATCCAAATCAAAATAAAATAAAGAACTGAACATGCTGGAAATATGAAAAAAATGGAAATTGCTGGAGAAACCACCAATTGGGAAGAAAACCATTAGGATGTCGGGTGCAGTGACCCTCCTTCAGAAGTTGTGTAGAGGAGAGGTTAATCATTACGGGCATTGATGTGAGAGTAGCAATTGAATAAACATTGTAAATCCCACATGTGAAAGATAAGACCTCTGGGCTATGTTTACCTTGAAGACTGGCCTTTTATCTGCCAGTAATCCACTTAATTGCATGCCACTTGATCAATGCCACTTAGGTACATTACAGCATACCTTGCACTCTATATGTCACCTCAGGACATATTAATTGCACAATGACCAAAATGATCTTAAAACTCCAATTTATGGACTCTCTATGAGGATATGAAAAGAAATAAAATTCCCATGGATCTCAAAGTGGATTAAACCGTCGTTCTTTAATTGAATGGACTTGAGATATGGGCATAGGAGGCTTGTTGCCTCCAACAGCCAAGGGTCCTAATTGAATGGGATCATCCCTCTCAAAATTTCCTTTGAGTACATTTATTTGTCCCTCCTTAACATTTCTTGATTTGATTTTCTCCGGTAAAGGAGTATATATCTTGCTGTCATATTCTGAAACTCACCTCCTGTGGCCAATGTAGAAAGTTCTCTTAGTGTTAAAATCCATCCAGAGTGACGAAGAACTTCCAGAACTAAATATATACAGTCCATAAATAACTTCTCAGAAACAACACAAGACACCTCTTAAAATTCTATTTTTGTTCATTTATAGGATGCGGCCATGGATGACTGGGTCCAGCATTTTCTGCCCATCCATAGTTGCTCTGGAGAAGGTGGTAGTGAGC
Organism: Chiloscyllium plagiosum; assembly: GCF_037043375.1. Classification (NCBI taxonomy): domain Eukaryota; kingdom Metazoa; phylum Chordata; class Chondrichthyes; order Orectolobiformes; family Hemiscylliidae; genus Chiloscyllium; species Chiloscyllium plagiosum. Next base: position 10,480,702 of record NW_028270167.1, read on the forward strand.
TGCCTTCTTGAACCATTGCAGTCCATGTTCCTTCGGTTGACCTACAAGGTTGCTAGGTCAGAATTCCAGGGATTTTCACCCAGTGGCAGTGAAGGAACACTCAAATCCATGTCAGCGCGGTACATGGCTTGGATGGGAACTTGTGGATGGTGATATGTACCTGCTGCCCTTGTCCTTCTAGTTGGAAATGATCGTAGGGTGCTGTCTAAGGAGTAATGGTGAGTTTGCTACAGAGCATTGTGTATCTAGTACATACAGTTGAGAGCCAGCGGTCAACGGAGACAACATTCGAAGATGTGGCACCAATCAAGTGGGCTGCTTTGTCCAGGATGGTATCAAGCTTCTTCAGTGTTGTTGAAGCTGCCCCTATCCAGGCAAGTGGGGAGTATTCCATCACACTCCTGACTCGTGCCTTGTGGGTAGTGAACAGACCTGACACAGAACCGCATGCACTAATTGTGTACTGATTGTTCCACAGTAGGCAAGCAAAGTTTGCGTAGCAAAATCCCACCAAAGTGTTATAATTGTGACACCATTAAATTGACACTCTTAGATTATTGGAATTCAGACTCTGAAAAAATCCACGAGAATGATTCCAAGGATGAGAAGCATCACAAATGGAGAAATTGGACCTGTTCTCCTTGGACAGCAGAAGATCTGATGAAAATATCTGAACTGATGAGGAGTCTGAACAAAATAGCCAGGAAGCAATGGTTCCCGTTCATGAAAAGCTAGCAGAAGAGAAGGCACAGATTTAAAGTAATTGGCAAATGAAGAAAAAGCGAGATAAGGATGAAGTTGTAGACAGTGAGTGGTTCCAATCTGGTTTCCCTGCCTCAGAGAGTGCTGGAGGAAAGACAAATGGAAACATCCAAAAGAAAGTTTGGTTGGTACCTGAAAAGGATGCAGGGTTCTGGGGAGAATGGCGCTAAGTGAATTGCTCAATCGGTGGGGGCGGTGGGGTGGAGTGGGTGTTTGTGGCAAGTGTAGACAGGATGGGCCGAATGATCTCTATCTGTGCTATCACAGTTCTGCCACCCTGTGAACTCACAACAGATCCACAATACTCATTGAGCTGCTCAGAAGATGATAACACTGTCTGGTAGGAACATGCTGCAATGGTCAATGTGCGTGTCCCGCTAAGTGCCTGGAATGATTTCTGTTTTACCTTCTCGAGCTGGCTGGATCTGTGATTCCGATTGTGTCTGACACTCTGCACGTACCAGGGCAATGGCTGGTAGACCCGATAGCGGACAGGCTCCTCCCGGAACATCTCAGTCCCAAACTTCCAGGTGGCATGCAACAGCATTTCGAGAGCATTAAGTAGTAAAAGAAAGCATGTTAAGAAAACAGAAATATAAAAGGCAGGAATAATAACTTCCTAGTTACATCCATAATATCAGTGTTCACTGCCAACTCATGACAATCTACAAAGTTCCTTTGTTCCAGCTGGTGTGAATGTACATACATAGGCTGTCAAGCAAATCTCACAACTACATAATTTTCCAATTTTGCAGACTTGATTCGGGAAAGAAGGTCAATGATAGGATCTTGCTTTGAGAGATGCTGATGTTACATAAACATACACTGTTTTAAATAGCCTATTGGTTGGCGTGTTTTCAGGCTTTGCTGTATCTTCAGTGTTGACAAGTAAATAGCGAGCATGTCAGTCAGTCATTGTCACCACATTATCCAGCGAATTACTGGCTGAAGCCAGAATTCAGCTGCACAATTATTTCAGGTAAAAGGATAATGCACGACAAGGAGGAGAGAGAATTAGCAGTGCACTCACTCACAGAGAGGTGCAAAGGAAAGGATGAGACCAAAATTTTTAGCAATGAAGCTGAAAGTAAAGTAAAAACATGCTGGATTCCCAGAATTGTAGAATCATGCAGTACTGAACAGTCCTTTCAGGCCATTAAGTCTGTAATGCCAAAAACATGCACCACCACCTGCATACTCCCATTTTCCCACACTAGGCCCATGACTGTT